>NC_092334.1:651130000-651132500 GCF_046630445.1 Rutidosis leptorrhynchoides | reverse complement strand
CGATAAATAAACTGCGATAAATAAATTGCGATAATTAAATGGTAATACGGAATTAACAGTTAGCTAGGAATAGTTAGCTAGGATTTTGTCAGCGTGGATTCTTAATAGAATTTCATATTGTTAATTAATCTGTTTCTAATCAATTTTTATTGTGTCCATTATTTCTTCATTATGCCACTTGTTGGATTCTGATAGGTCAAAATCCAAATATGTATTTGGATGAATATGGTTATTCGGTGGTGAACGGATTTTTATATCGGTGGATGTAAGTAGGATAGTATATGACTGTTGAAACAGATTCGAAGAACGTACAATGTAACTTATTAATGTGAAATTTAAATAGTCCTCGGGTATTACCTACCCGTTAAAATATTTTCACCATTAACAGTTTGTACAAGAGAATTTTTAATTACAATCTTTATGAAAACATATATACATAAATATATATTTTCTTCAAATGTATTCATGGATTTAATGAGTTAATATGATATTAAACTCATTTGCTTTTCGGTTGGAACTAGAATAACTAATCTCTAAAACTTTAGAGATTACATATTCGTCATGTCGAACGAAGATAAATGAGGTAGAACGATACGTAGAACGAAGATCATACTCAAAGTACAGATGATGATATTGAAGCATGGATTGTTGATGGTACTGGTGCTGTTATTGATGGTACTGTTGGTGCCGGTGATGTTGCTGAAGCTGGTACATTTTGCACCATATTCTTCGAATTGATTATTCGAGCACGAAGTTTGTTGACTTATTACTTCAGGATGATTGTCGGTCTGAACGAGCGGATGAATAAGGTTCAGAATTGTGGATAGAATATAATCTTGTCGAGTTACCCTGGAAATGAGACTTAAAATGGTGTCTCGAACAGGTTCGCCGGTAAACTCTTCAGGTTCATTGTCAAGAGGTGAATTCGGTTGGTGGAAGGGATTGCCTTCTGCGCATTTCCATTAATTAAGTCGACTACGAACCCATCAGATAAATTGATAATGGCTGATTAGTTGATTCATGCCGATGACGCTGTTTTCGGAGCTCAGGTGAACATCTATGTCGGAATAGCTGTCGGAATAACTATCGGAATAGCTATCGGAATCTGAGGGACTCGAACTGGTTGCAGGATTCATCTCGTACGATCAGATGGAGGATTTTCGATAAGAAATAGATTATAGGATGTAGATTAGTACCCTGCAATACATAATTTACATATGCATATATAATACAAAAATCCCATAAGTTACGGAGGAATCTACGGAAGTTGTCAGGCAAAGTTACAGTAACAGATACGCTAAGATATAAAGTATCAGATACGCTAAGATATGAATTTTTGTCTATACACTATTCATGTAGCCAATGCAGCAAGATGTGTCTAGACTAAGAATGATAAGCAAGTGATTCCCTAAGAATGATAAGCAGGTAATTTTCGACACGAATTGATAAGCAAAACTTTTGACATGTAGACACGGTCGAAGTCCAGACTTACTAATGCATACTAACGACTTATCAGTTAGACACACTAATGCAGACCTGGTTCGCTAAGACCATCGCTCTGATACCAACAGAAATGCCCCGTCCTAATCCATTCGGACAAAGTCCACATCGATTACAAACGATTCACAATAGTTGATTACATCGTGAGGTTCTTGACCTCTATATGATACATTTTACAAACATTGCATTCGTTTTGAAAAGACAAACTTCCTTACATCGAAAATTGACGATATGCATACCATTTTATAATATATCTAATTATAATTATCTTAATAATAATCTTGATGAACTCGACGACTCGAATGCAACGTCTTTTGAAATATGTCATGAATGACTCCAAATAATGTCTTTAAAGTGAGCAAATGCACAGCGGAAGATTTCTTTCATACCTGAGAATAAACATGCTTTAATGTGTCAACCAAAAGGTTGGTGAGTTCATTAGTTTAACATAAATAATCATTTCATGATTTTAATAGACCATAAGATTTCATATTTCCATTTCTCATAAACATACGTCCCATACATAGAGACAAAAATATCATTCATATGGATTGAACACCTGGTAATCGACATTCACAATATGCATATAAGAATATCCCCATCATTCTGGGATCCTCCTTCGGACATGATATAAATTTCGAAGTACTAAAGCATCCGGTACTTTGGATGGGGCTTGTTGGGCCCGATAGATCTATCTTTAGAGTTCGCATCAATTAGGGTGTCTGTTCCCTAATTCTTAGATTACTAGACTTAATAAAAAGGGCATATTCGATTAGATAATCCAACCATAGAATGTAGTTTCGATTACTTGTGTCTATTTCGTAAAACAGTTATAAAAGCAGCGCATGTATTCTCAGTCCCAAAAATATATATTGCAAAAGCATTTAAAAAGGGATTAATGAAACTCACTTAAGGTATTTTGTAGTAAAAATACATATGATGATATTGAACAACAGGACAGTGTAGGGTTGGCCTCGGATTCAGAACATATATCATTTGT
>NC_092334.1:650927500-651125000 GCF_046630445.1 Rutidosis leptorrhynchoides | reverse complement strand
CGGGAAGCGGGTTTTCCGCTCGTGTGAGTTGGACCCGTGATCAGTAGCTGGAAGGCCATTGGGATGCTGTCCCAATTGATTGGACGCCGTCCCAGTTGTGTTGAGCTAGACGCCGTCCCAAACTTTGGACGCCGTCCCATATTTCTGAGCTGGACGCCGTCCAGGATTCTGGACGCCGTCCAGACGCACTGACATAAATTTTTTTTTTTGGTACGCGTTTTTTGGGTTTATGAAGTCGGGTTGTTACAAGTGGTATCAGAGCATGGTCTAAGGGATTTAGGCGACTTGAGATAGGTGCCTATACTTAGACTTTATTGTGCGAGCGCCTTATGCGGGACTTGTAGGACTTTGGGTCTAATCGGGAATTGTTAGTGCTTTGGTTTATGAGAATTAACCTTGTGCTAATTGTTTTGTGTTGTGTTTAGCAATCATTAAGCAAGACGGACGTTGTACTAGCAAGTGAATGCGACGTGCTCGCGTAACAATGAGTAGCTACCGTTGTTACGGGTGCAAATCGTGTTAAACAAGCAATGTACGACGATTGTTGAGCGAGATGGAGTAGTGTGGCATATATGTATATACATATGTAATTTGTCCTTTCGTTTTTGTGGTTTAACCTATTTCGTTTTATAGAATGAAGACGAGAAACGGTCCCGATCATGATAACGGAAGTACAAGCGAGGACGCCGAGTTTTCGGCCAAGGTTGAGGCCGTCTTTAAAAAGTTAAAAGCGGATTTTCTTACGGACGTCCGAAAGGTCTTTCAAGATTCGGTCGATGGGCAGGTGACTGATTTGATAAATGAACGAATGAAGTCCACTATCGAAGGGGCCCTTGATGCTAGAAACATTTATCCTCGTGGTGAAGGAGGTGAAGGAAGGCGGGACTTCCACTACAAGAATTTCAAGGACGCTCAACCCTCGATGTTTAATGGGGTACGAGATCCTTTAAAAAGTACATGTTGGATCTCCGACATCGAGGGAGCTTTCCGTACCTCGGAATGTCCTCCCGAGAAGAAGGCGAGGTATGGCTCTAGCATGCTACGAGAAGAGGCTAAGTTATGGTAGGATGATAAAATCAACTTGTATGGTGAGGAACAATGTATGGGCTTGATGTGGGAAGAGTTTAAGAAGGAGTTTTTCAAAGAATACCGAACTTCTTCCGACCTCGATAGAATCCGGGACGAGTTGCACCATTTGCAACAAGGCTCAATGGACTTAGTTACTCTTAAGTCTACATTCTTGGCAAAGACTCGTTTTTGCCCGGAATATGTTGGTGATGATCATAAGCTCATGAAGGATTTCTACCGTACTTTGAATGATGAGTACAAGGGGAAGATTAGTCGGGGTATGGCTAAGACTTTTGATGAATTGTTTGAGTTGGCTCGGGGTTTTGAGCCGGAGGTTCCAAGAAAGAGTGATTTCATGTTTTCCAAAAGAAAGTTTGAAGGTTTTAGTTACTCTAACGCCTCAAGCAAGAAGAGCAAGAGCAAGAGGGGGGCCAAAAGTGTCAATAGTGCAAAGAAGGGCACTACCGGTGGGTTTTCTTATACGTGCTACAATTGTGGGCAACCGGGTCATATGGCTCGAGAGTGTCCGAAACCATTTTCCGGAAACAAAGTCACTTGTTTTAATTGCGGCAAAGAAGGGCATAAGAAGCCGGAGTGTCCCGACTTGCGAAACGACAATGTGAAACGGTTAGAGAAGGCGGCGGGTACGGCTAGGGGTTGCAACTATTTGATGACCAATGATGAAGCCAAACAATCGCACGAAGTTGTCTCAGGTACTTACATGGTTAATTCTAATCCGGCAAGGATTCTTTTCGATAGCGGTGCAAATTTGTCGTTTGTGTCTCCTAAATTTGTGCCTAAACTTAATAGACCGTTAGCTAAGTTAAGTCGTCCGATAAAGTCGAAATAGCAGACGGCAAGACGGTGCTAGTGGTTGATGTGTGTGAAAATTGTGATGTTGTTTTTGGTGCCGAAACCTTTAAAATTGATCTTATTCCAATGACCTTGGGCGACTTTGATATTGTCGTTGGTATGGATTGGCTCGATCGTTATAGAGTCGATATTGCATGCCATGATAAGTTTATTCGTGTGAAGACCCTAAGTAGGGGAGAGTTAATTATTCATGGTGATAAGCGAAGGAGACCGGTGCCGATATGCACTTTTGCACGGGCACGTCGTTTTGTTGTTACCGGTGGCATGGCTTTCCTTGCTCATGTTGTTGATACTCGCAATGAGCCACCACCTATTCGTGAAATTCCGGTTGTTAGTGAATTCGAAGACGTTTTTCCGGACGAATTACCGAGTGTTCCGGCGGAAAGACAAGTTGAGTTTCGTATTGAGTTGGTTCCGGGAGCTACTCCCATTGCTAAAACTCCTTATCGTTTAGCACCAACGGAAATGCAAGAGTTGTTAAATCAAACCCAAGAGTTGCTCGAGAAGGGTTTTATTCGACCGAGTGCTTCGCCATGGGGCGCTCCGGTGTTATTTGTGAAGAAGAAAGATGGTAGTATGCGTATGTGCATTGATTACCGTGAGTTGAATAAAGTGACGATCAAGAATCGTTATCCATTACCTAGGATTGACGATTTATTTGATCAACTTCAAGGTGCAACGTATTTCTCTAAGATCGACCTACGGTCCGGCTATCACCAAATGCGGGTCCGTGAGGAAGACATAGAGAAAACGGCTTTTCGAACGCGTTACGGGCATTATGAGTTTGTAGTTATGCCCTTTGGTCTTACGAATGCACCGGCGGCATTCATGGATCTTATGAACCGAGTGTGCCAACCTATGTTGGACAAGTCGGTAATAGTGTTCATTGACGACATACTAGTCTTCTCGAAAAGTATGAACGAACATGAACATCATTTGCGTGAAGTATTGAAGACGCTACGAAAGGAGAAGTTGTATGCAAAGTTCTCCAAATGTGAATTTTGGCTAAGGGAAGTTCAATTCCTTGGTCATATTGTGAACGAAAACGGTATTCAAGTAGATCCGGGGAAGATCGAAACGGTGAAGAGTTGGGGACGACCGACTACGCCTACGGAAATCCGAAGTTTTCTCAGATTGGCCGGTTATTATCGTCGGTTTATCCAAGATTTTTCTAAGATCGCTTCTCCATTGACGAAATTGACAAGAAAGAATGCAAGATTTAATTGGGAGAACGAGCAAGAGATTGCTTTTCAATTGTTAAAAGAGAAGTTGTGTCAAGCTCCGGTGTTAGTGTTGCCGGAAGGGGTAGAAGATATGGTGGTTTATTGTGATGCTTCCTTAAATGGTATCGGGTGTGTTCTAATGCAAAGAGGTAAAGTCATCGCTTATGCCTCTCGACAATTAAAGGAACATGAAACGAGGTATCCGACTCATGATCTAGAGTTGGCGGTGGTTGTGCATGCGTTGAAAATTTGGCGCCATTACTTGTATGGTGTCAAGTGTACGATTTATTCGGATCATAAGAGTTTGAAACATCTCTTTAATCAACGAGATTTGAATTATCGCCAACGTAGGTGGATGGATGTGGTGAAAGACTACGATTGTGAAATACTTTATCATCCGGGTAAGGCGAATGTTGTCGCGGATGCGTTGAGTCGAAAGAGTCAACATCCGGCGATAAAAGTGGGGTCATTACGTTTGATTATTTCCAACGATTTTCTTGAGAAGCTTGGCGAGATTCAAATAGAGGCTTACGTTCACAATAAGCATGTGGAACGAATCGTGGGCCAATCGGAGTTCATTACTATGGGCCCGCGTGGTTTGTTGTCTTTTCAAGGAAGGGTGTGGGTGCCTAAGATGGGTGATTACCGACGGGTGCTACTTGATGAAGCACATAAGTCAAAATACTCCATTCATCCGGGCGCGGCGAAAATGTATCTTGACTTGAAGAAAGATTATTGGTGGCCGGGCATGAAGCGTGA
The DNA here is from genome assembly GCF_046630445.1 of Rutidosis leptorrhynchoides. Classification (NCBI taxonomy): domain Eukaryota; kingdom Viridiplantae; phylum Streptophyta; class Magnoliopsida; order Asterales; family Asteraceae; genus Rutidosis; species Rutidosis leptorrhynchoides. Next base: position 651,121,077 of record NC_092334.1, on the reverse strand, counting down.
TGTTGTGAAGTATGTTGAGCAATGCGTCACGTGTCTGCAAGTAAAAGCCGAACACCAAAAGCCGTATGGTAAATTGCAACCGTTAGAAATTCTGAAATGGAAATGGGAGCACATTACCATGGATTTCATAACAAAGTTACCTAAGACGTCGAGAACCCAGTTTGATACGATTTGGGTGATAGTTGACCGGTTGACGAAAAGTGCTTTGTTTCTTCCCATTAAAGAAGCAATATCGTCGGAGGCCTTGGCTAAGTTGTTTATCAAGGAAGTGGCCTCTCGACACGGGGTTCCTATATCTATTGTTTCGGATAGAGATACTCGTTTTACATCTCGGTTTTGGGAAAAGTTTCACGAAGATATGGGTACACAATTGAAATTGAGCACGGCGTATCATCCTCAAACGGACGGTCAAACCGAACGTACGAATCAAACTTTGGAAGATATGTTACGGGCGTGCATTATTGATTTCAATGGTAGTTGGGATGAGCATTTGCCTTTGGTGGAATTCTCGTACAATAATAGTTATCATACTAGTATCGGGATGCCACCTTATGAGATGCTTTACGGGCGAAGGTGTCGAACTCCAATTTGTTGGGGTGAAGTGGGACAAAAGGAAATCGGGAGTACCGATTTGGTTTTGGAGACGAACAACAAGATTGATATTATTCGGGATCACTTGAAGAAGGCTCAAGATAGACAAAAGTCGTATGCTGATAAACGTAGACAAACGATCAAATTTCAAGAAGGTGACATGGTGATGCTTAAGGTTTTGCCATGGAAAGGTATTATTCGATTTTGAAAACGGGGAAAGTTAGCTCCTCGGTTTATTGGGCCATTCAAAGTTTTAGCTCGTGTTGGCGAAGTTGCTTATCGTTTGGAATTACCCGAAGAACTTGCGGGGATCCATAATACATTTCATGTTTCCCATCTCCGTAAGTGTCTTGCGGATGATTCTTCGTGGGTGTCGTTAGATGAGATTGAGCTAAATAATAAGTTAGAGTATGTTGAGGAGCCGGTTGCTATACTTGATGAAAAGGTTAAGAAATTGAGAAATAAGGAGGTGAGGACTTTTAAAGTCCAATGGCGTCGAAATATAGGCTCCGAGTTTACTTGGGTGCCCGAAGAGTTTGTTTTGGTTTATCTTCCTGCTTGTCATGCGGCGTGGATTGCGAGGTCGCAATCCGGTTCAAGTGAGGGAGAGTTGTAAGATCCTGTTTTCTTTTTTGGGTTTGGACGCCGTCCAAACATTTGGGACGCCGTCCCAGTTTGAAGACCTGGACGCCGTCCAACATTTTGGACGCCGTCCAGAATGGCTTGCAGGCATGTCTTTTTGCTATTAATTATTTTAGATGGGTATTTTGGTAATTTCACTTCTTGGACGAATTTTAAAGCCCTAGATCAGTTTTGGGAGTCTCATTACTCCATTCACAACCACCAAACATCATCTACTTTAATTCTAGAGAGAGAGTGCTCTTAAGTGTGAGAAAGCTCAAATAGGAGAGGAAGAAGCTTGTTTCGGGTTCTAGCTCGAGCATTGAAATTGTTCATCTCCTCGTTAGCTTCGTTTTGATCGTGGTGGTAAGCCCTAAAATTGATTTCTCTAGTAAATATGTTTAAGGGTTAGGGTTTGGGTTAATGTTGTACATAAAACCCATGTATGAGTGATTTGGGAGATTTGGGTAAGTTTGGGTCATGAAGACCCAAATGGTGACTAACTTAGGGTTTTGAAATGTTGAAATGTGTAAATGGGTCTTAAAGGCCTAATAGATCACTAGTACACCTATAGTTAGTGTTAGTGGGAGTCATTTGGGTTGTGGGTGGCCTAAATGGGTATGTTGACCTTGAAATGGGTCAAATGGGTCTTTGATGACCTAGGTTGTCTTGCATGTATGAAAATGAGTTAACTTTGTGGTTAAAAGTGTGTTAAGACCTTAATTGGCTAGAGTTAGGGTTTTTGGTGAAGTTAACCCATTATTAGGGTTAAAGGTGCAAAATGGGTCGGGATTGCACTTAGGGTCAAAAGACTCTAGATTGTTAAGTGAGTTGCTTGACCGACTTGAGTTGTGAATTGATTATGTGCTAAAATGTAATAGCTACGTTACATTGACGTTGCAAGTTCGGTTATCTTACACGAAGACTTTGAGGTGAGTGGAATAATTATATGCGTAGATATATAATGTATCTATTTGTTGTAGCGTGAAATGTGTAGTGTCGAGGTGTTAAGACACCACGTTTCACGTGAAGAGTGTAGCATCGAGGTGTTAAGATGCCACTCGGGTGTAGCATCGAGGTGTTAAGATGCCACCTAGGAGTGTAGTGTCGAGGTGTTAAGACACCACTCCGTAAAATAATGAGTGTTGCATCGAGGTGTTAAGATGCCACTCGGGGTGATGTGCCGAGGTGTTAAGGTGCCACCCTAGGGGTTAGTGGTGCGAGGTGTTAAGTGCCCTAACGGATGTTATGAACACCGATGGCATTTTCGCGAGCGCCGTTCCCTTGTACTATTGGTTAACCATGGTTATTTGTGTTGTAAGCATATTATATTATTCGAGTTATATTTATATGCGGATGTTATGCTAGCTTGGGGGTATTGGTGAATTATAGCTTGTTATTGCGACGATAAGCTAATGTTGTTTGCTAGCATGTTTGCGGTTGTGTAAGTGTATGCAAGTAGGTATAATTATATATGTATTCGTGTAATTATTGCATTCACTAAGCTTTGCTTACCCTCTCGTTGTTTACTTTTTTTATAGGCTCGAGCGTTGACAAGGGTAAGAGCGTTCAATTGGATTAGTGATCTCCCGCTTGTTTTGTTAGGGGATGCTTTTGGGTATTAGCTTTTGGAGTTCGACCGAGATTGGGTAGTTTAACCCCAAACACCATGCTCTAGTGTCGTTTGGAACTTAAACTTATATTTGGTCGAAACTTTTATTTTTAAACGAAACTCGTAAAATGGGCGATGTGGGCCCGTTGATGTAAAACTTGATTTGATGATGAAAATCTCTTAGTTTCACTTATATTGACCTGTGGTAAAAAGGTTTTCATTTGAAAATGTCGGGAAGCGGGTTTTCCGCTCGTGTGAGTTGGACCCGTGATCAGTAGCTGGAAGGCCATTGGGACGCCGTCCCAATTGATTGGACGCCGTCCCAGTTGTGTTGAGCTGGTCGCCGTCCCAAACTTTGGACGCCGTCCCATATTTCTGAGCTGGACGCCGTCCAGACGCACTAACATAATTTTTTTTTTTTGGTACGCGTTTTTTGGGTTTATGAAGTCGGGTTGTTACATTATCACATCAAATCACCGAACTTACCATTCCTTACTTTTGAAAATCACAACATTTCTTCGTCAACCGTTAGATCCATTGATGGATGCATCTTACGCTTAAACACTTCAAATTCAAAATTCTTGAAAACATCCTTTGAATCTTGACGATCGCAATCAGCGTTTAATCATCTAAAAATGAAATTTCTTGAAACCATCTCGGATTGATAACCGATGATTCAAATATGGCTGCATTAAATGCAGAGGAAACAGAAAAATTGTAGATGGTCTTAAGGGCCAACAGTTTGATAATAAAGAATGGTACGTTGGAAAAGCTCAAAAGAAAATTTTGAACTGAAAAACGGATTGAGCTAACCATGGAGGAGACCAAGGACAAACACAAGGGCCAAACCCTATATTCAAAGAATCCAGGTAATTCTGGATCCGGTGAAATCTTTAGAGAATATCTTGCTCCGAAGTCATGTTAAAAGCTTGCGGAAAATTTTTCTTCATCAACTTTCAAACTTAGAAATTCCAAAATATCATCATAAATATCCTCTATATTTCGGAAGATATCTTCATAACGATTCATGTCCGCAATTAAGTATCTATTTGCGATATCTTTATAAAGGAAACTGTTTTAGTTTCTATATTCTGTAAAATTCGAGTTTAAATTATAAATGCTTTGAAGAAGTGTTGGGAATTGAAGCATGAGTTAGTATAATATAATGACGTCAGGCCAACGTGATTATATTAAAGTAAGTCATGCTAAGTTTTTAATGGAAGATGATGATTCATAGATTTTATAATCATCATTTGCCATGTTACACGACTCTTACATTCTATTTAACCTCTAAACATATCAAGAAAATATTTTTCTTGATGATTCGGTCTTTTCCGGATATTCTGATAATATGACAAATCAAATCGTGCTATTACCTTTCCTTTCTACTTTATATATTATGATCATTTTAAACTTCATACCTATGAATTCTGGACCATTACTCGCTTGACTTGAAGTCGAGAAGAAGAAACAAAAGCATAAAGCTCCGACATATAAGGGAAAATATAAAGCCCGATAACGACTTCGAAATTACAAACCGTGTATATCAATGCGTATAGCAATATAAAGACACGGGATAATTAAAAACACTATAACCCCAAGAGCATAGTAGAAGTAAACAGATTCCTCTGGCGGTAAAAGAAAAAGAAGAATGACTGCATATATGGTCAATATAATAACCAGGATCAGAACTGGATTAAGCATTTTCTTAATCTTTTGGAAGTTTGAATTGAGGAAGAAAGTATAGAAGTGGTGAAGATAATGAAACGGAAGAAGCTAATTTATAGCAAAATTCCAAACACAACAATCGAGACAATCCACCGCATTTAATCAAAGAAAATCTCAAATTCCTTAATTACCGGAGAATCAAATCTTATAGATTACGAAGATTTCCTTTAATTCCTTGAATTCCGAAAATCAATCGTGACTACGTCAAAAGTTAAGGCGAACATTTATTTTTCTCATTTCACTCTTTTATGATTGCTTCGTTTATACTCTTCCTATAAACGAATCGTTTTATCCATATTATCCAGTAGTGATAAAACTTTATTTTTCAACTTATATTCATCATTAAAATATTCTTGTTGTAAACAATGGAGATCTCTATCAAATTTCATGACTGTGATTTTCACGAACTCCTCTCTGTTTGTCTGCCCTAATATTGTGGCATAAAATGCTCAAGGTTTTAAATGAGCTCAATACTATTCATAACACATTTCATGTATCCAATTTACTGAAATGACTTGTATAACATCATCATTTTGAATGATCTTCGCATTAATGATAAAATGCACTTCGTTGAAGAACCTATAGAAATCATGGAAGGAGAGGTCAAACAAACGCGTAAAAGCAACATACCTATCATTAAAGTCTGTTGGAATTCGCGTAGAGGCCCCGAATATACCCGGGAACGCAAAGACCATATGAAACGGAAATATCCCCATCTCTTCTCAACTGCTGATGCATCCGAGAAGTCTACCTAAAACTTCGGGACGAAGTTTTTATTAACGGGGAGGTACTATAACAACCCTCACTTTTTGACTTCTGAAATTACTGAAATGACCCTAGGGTTTACTGTCTGACTATACGTATTAATTATTTAAGGGTTGTTATATACACAATCAATTTAACGTTGACCAAATAATAAATTTTTATTCGACACTCACTGCTAATTAAAATTTATGCATTTCAGTAATATTATTTATAACTATTAATCTATAAGTAATAAATAAAAAGTGACATTTATATAAATAATAAAACAATTGGGAACTAAATAAAAATAAATACAAGTCATGAATTAGTAAAAAGAAAATAATACTTATCATGTAGTAAATGTAAATAATAATAATAATAATAATAATAATAATAATAATAATAATAATAATAATAATAATAATAATAATAATAATAATAATAATAATAATAATAATAATAATAATAATAATAATAGTAGTAGTAATAATAATGAGACTAAAGAATCTTAAACAATTACATCCTTATGTTGACTAAAAATAAAGTATAAACTAGTACATCCTTATGTTGACTAATTATAAACTAGTACCACCTTTTGTTGACTAAAAATTATAAAACAAAATAAAATCATTAATTAGAACATCCTTATGTTGACTAACACTCTAATACTTGCACTATATAAACACTCATAGACTCCTAGTTTCTCATTCACAAATCACACCAAAATCCTCTCTCAAAAACAATCTCTCCCTCTCCCTCTCTTGTGGTATTCGGATCTTCAAGCTTGTTCTTCGTGTTCTTCAAGAATCTTCAAGGAGTTCTTCAAGATTTTCAAGGCTTTGATCTTCCATCTTCATCGTGTTCATCTTTTCTTTGTTAATTATCTTGAATCTTCAAAGGTATAACATAAACCCTAAACTATTTACATAAACTTTAATCTTTGTTAATTCATATTCATATTATAAACTTGTTATTCATAAGTATATACATAAACACACCTAGATTTATATATACATATATACATGTAAAAAAATATATTTTTATATATATATATACATATATATATACGAATTATATATACATATACATATTAAAACCTTAAACCCTAATACTACTTATACTAGTACTTAACATGTATACACTATTACTATTACTAGCACCTATAACCTACTACTTATATTGTAGCACAAAAACATTTTGGGATATGTATTAGAGATGTATAGATCTTCGAACTTTCTTGACGAATGGTTTCTACGAGATTCTAGGCAGAGGGTTTGAATTTCCGATTTAAAGGGTCCTATGGCTCAAGCCCCTAGATCTAAATTAGCCATTCGAAGGGAAAGGGGTGATTGGAAGCTTATCTAATACAGCAAGTATCCTAAAATGGAAAACACTCATAAAAGTAGAAACTCTCTAGTCATAGAAACTTAGTAAAATAAGAAACTTTCTAAAAATAGAAACTTTATAAAAATAGTAACTTACTAGGAATAGAAACTTAGTAAAACAAACTATACTTAAACACATACTTAAACTTAAACATGGGCAAAACACTTAACTACTCTTAAATGTCAATAGGTTGACTTTCCTGCTCACTCGTTCAACTCTTTATTCCGAGGAATAACTCTCTCTCTCTACTTACTAAGGTGACTTTCATAGCCCCACTCTTATTGCTATAGCACTTTTTATACTTACTGGGGTGAGACACATGCTGCTTTTATACTTTAAACAACTTAGACACAAGTACGAACCTAAACTGTACTATGACTAGCTTATGCTACTAAGACCCCACAGTGATATTTTTTAATTGCTTTCAGGATAAGGCATTCTTAATTATTGGGGGTAGGCCTATCGGGAGTAACGTCCCCGATACATTTGACCGCGATGTCTTTGTATTACTTAATAATGATTTAAACATGGTGATAAGGTACTGCCAACTTATCATCGGGGCAACAAAACAAACGTTTAGTCTAAAATATCACGAATCAGTACTACTTTTGAATCTGCGAGATCTACTTTTTGATCCTGCGGGAGATCACCTTTACAACTAAATCTTGTGGTCTAAAAACAATGATAACTACTTTTGTTAAACCTATGAACTTCACTCAACCTTTTTGGTTGACACTTTAGCATGTTTTGTCTCAGGTGATGTTTAATTCAAGCTTTCCTATCTACTGCTTATGTGATGCTACTTGGACATAGGATCAAGAGATTATCGCATTTATTACTACTGCATTTAAACAATTACATATTTCTTTTGTAACGACATTTCATTTTTCGCTGCGTACTCATTCCAGTTAATTTTATCATTTAGTATTGTTCTCGTATTATAATATGTTGGTTTATTTGATATTAGTAACGTTTCTTCCAGACCCTATTGGGAGGACGTTACAAAATGGGTTAGTTAACTCTTTGATTTTGGATGATGATATGTGTTTAGATGTTAAACCTTGTGTGTTAAAAGTGTTACTAGCATCGTTAGCTTCGTTTTGGTATATTGGATGACATGAAAACCTTGCATTAACATGATTATTGATTTTGTGATTCTTGGTTAGGGTTTGATAGATTTTAAAATGAACTTTTAATGCATGGAATGCTATGAGACGTTATTTGTGAGTGTTTAGTTGTATTGTATGTTTAGTTACCTTCGAAACGGCATATCGTATGCGCAAATTGGATTCCCGAATCATGAAATACGTTTTACGAACTTGAAACTTTAGTGATGAACTTTTAACGATCATTCGACGAGGATTTGGTCATTTTAAATGATGTAATTGTTTGATGATATGTGATTAGTTGTAATCCTCGTCAAAATACCTTTCCAACGATATAAGATACGCGCCTTAAGTGTTTTCGGTTCATAAATTGTGTTTGATTAAAGTTTGGCTCGACACTTAGAAAATTTTCAGCAACTCACCAGGTCAGTTGATTGGGACGCCGTCCCACACCTTGGACGCCATCCAAGCCTTCATTGCTGGACGCCATCCAGACCATATGGACGCCGTCCAAATGAACTACAAATTTCTGCCCAACTTGGTCGTTTACCGTTTAATTCTAACTATGCTACGCACCTCCGATTAACATGAAACTTGGCCAACATGTTCATATATGATTAATAATTGAAGAAAAATTGTCGGATACCCGACCCGAACCCGTTTGACTTTGACTTTGACCAAGTTTGACTTTTTGTCAAACTTAACCAAATACTTATGCAATCGTTCTAACATGCTTTTATACTTGATTCTTGCATGAAACTTGACAACTTGATTCAAATGCTATAGTAATCGAGGCGTAACGAGCCATAGGGCTAATTGAACACATTTCGAACGACCTTGTGTCGTAACTGGTAATTGATACGACTTATTTGTTTAGGTCAAGGCTAAGCAACTTTCATTTGCACAACGTTTAATTTCAAGTACTTTGGCATGCAACTACGGTGAGATCATAGTCCCACCTTTTCAACAACTTTCACTCTTTAAATTATGGGATGAGAAACATATACGTATCATACTTTTATGCTTTGAACACAAGTACGAAAACAAACATTCCACAGCGAGTTAGAACAAAAAGCCTCAATTCAATTATCATTAGTTACACTTGCAGGACGTAAATGTGAACTTATGTTATGTGATCACATGGGCTTGATGAGCCCTCATTCGGACGGTTCGCTACCGTTAGCAGATGAAATATATTTTCGAGTATAGTGTATGTTCTAACACTACGTAACAGGGTACAAAACAGTTAAGTTTGATAATTGGGTGCTCACGAACGTACTTTTGGAATGCAAACTATTTAGATAATCAACGTTATGGAAATACAAAATCTTATGGTTCAAACAACGTTTACAAATACACCTATGATTTCACCAACGTTTTTCGTTGACAGTTTTCTATATGTTTCTCAGGTTCATACTTGGCTACTTGATACATGCTTTCGTACACTTTGATTACTTGCTTGGAGTCAAGCATACATGCATACGCTAGTGATAGCACTTTTGGATTCAAACTTAATGTTTACATGCATACGCTATTGATAGCAACCGTGATTTTCAACTTATATTATGTCACAAGTTATTTCTTTATACTTTACAACTTTGGTAAATTTAAACTTGTTGTCGAACCGTTTGGTAACTTAAAACTTTGCAAGTCATATACGTTTTAAATGAATGCGACATAATTTTGGTCAAACGCGTCTCATTTAGGGACTATGACCACGTAACAGGACCTAAGTTAACGGCGCCTTCAATGACGATTTTGTCAGGTCGTTACAGTGTTTTGGGTTTATTCCATAAACCCAAAACACTAAACTCTAAACCCTAAACCCTAAACCCTAAACTCTAAACCGTTCGTGTTAAAAACTCAATCTAAATCATAAATCTAAACCCTAAATCTAAACCCTAAACCCTAAATTTCTAAACCATAATATCTAAACCCTAATATCTAAACCCTAATATCTAAAACCTCAACATACGCTCGAAAAACACGATAATTGTTATATATTAGTTCTTCGAGCGTTTTCCCGCCAAAATAAAAACATTTATCACAAACTTTCTTTATTAAATGTTCATATTTTCATTTAATCTATAATGTTCGTGAACAAAGTTCTTTCAAAAAACGAAGAAAAAAAAAGATTTTGCTTCCTCCCGCTTCTCCCCGATTGGTTACTTCCCTCTTGATCCTACCACTATATATATATATATATATATATATATATATATATATATATATATATATATATAATGTATAATAAAATTTTATTATACATTAAGGCTAAAAAAACTAATTAGAATAATAGTAAAATTTTATAAAATATTATATGTATAATATTGGATGATGGAATTAAAAAAAAAAAATAAATAAATAAATACAGTAAAAAATAATATTGGATGATGATTGAACTGAAAGTCAACCGTGTTGTGTAAGTCAAGATTTAAATTTTCAGTTCTCATTAGCTGTAGTGCTTCGAGAGTAAATCATGGTAGTCATCTTTTTTAATCATTAGGACCCGCTTCAATCATTTACTGCTTAAGCCTTAATGGATGTCTAGTGTACAAAATTTAATCACCGTCAAATTATGTAATCTCTTTCTCTTCTCTTCTATATATAATAGCAAAATGATAATTAGCAAAACATTTTTCTAAAAAGCTGACTTGACAAAGTTTAAGCCCTTAGATTAAAAAGTCATAATGCACTAGAACCCTTTGATCAAAAGTAGCTCATATATTTACAAATATATCAAACCAGCGTGCTCAATCTTTTACCAGTAGATATTCCATTCCTTAGGCTTTACAAATTAATCGTTGTTATTTTAGTTCTTTAATACCGTTCAAATTGAAAACATGTAATGTTTTGGAGAATCGTCGAATTGTCTTATCGCTTTCTGCTGAATTATTGGTACAATCCGTGGTATTGTTTGCATAGTTGGGACACAGGTCCCTAATAAACAACTCACAAGTAAAAATACTAACAATAAAAATAAGGAAGATGAATTGTGCTTATTATTCGTGGTGTGCCAAAAAAAAAAAAAAAAAAAAAAAAAAAAAAAACTTTCAGAAGGCTACGTTGCTACTTCTATTCTTAATTTTAATTGATTACAAAACCACTTCTTAAATACTAGAATCTAGAACCGACCCACTAACCCCTTTTATCTACGGATCCGGAACCATATTCCACATATCCACGTTCACCATCAATTCGGTCTAAGACCACTCCCTATGGGAGCATTACCCGTAGCCACCCGTTATTACCCGTTAGTTACCCGCATAATGCCATAGGCACGGATTCATTATAGAGATTAGTTATAGGAGTCTCACCATGGATTTAACGAATGGTTATTGGAAAAAATGGGACCCACTCACCCCACATGCTAGTAGTTTTTTTGTAAAAAATACCCCTTTCACCAAATGTACAAACCTTTTATGCATATTTTACAACTTTTTTTGTGTTGATTAAAATAAATATAAAAAAATAATTAATGATGTGGCAGGTAAGAGGAAGATGTTTTAGCCATGATAGGCAGTGTTTAATTATAGGATTTTATGGGTTAGTTATAGGATTTGGGTACTGATGTGGCATGTTAAGAGGATGAATAGTTTAGTCACGATAGGGAGTGGCCTAACATGAATATTCCCACTACCATTTCAAACTATTTAATTAAATTAAACATAAACATTAAATATTAACTAACTAGCTAACAAAACCCAACATTTTTATCCATGCAAATAATACGTGAACATAAACATGAATACCAAATAAACTGATTAATCAGTTTAATCCAACAGATATGTTTTACCAAATAGCCTTAATAATCTTAATCTAATTTTAGTTTCAATGATTTGATAGATTTTTACGAGGCATTTGTGGATGATTTGTTTAGTTTTCTTCATTTATTTGAGTTATACAAATTTATGAACTTGCTAGCTGCAACTCTATTGATGTTTGGATTTGGTGATAATCTATACTCCAATTTCAAATGAGATTCTTATCTATATTATCCAATACTAGTATTTGTATCCTCTGAAAAACATGCTTCTGAATTGCAGAAAGCGAAGAACTGTCTGTTTGTGGAAGACACGATTGGCCAACTTCGACTTGGAAAGAATAATGGGCAGATTTGGCACTCTGCAGTTTTGTAGACGTTTATTCACGGATCTTAGGTCGCTTGCTAACTATCCTAGAGGCGGAATTCACTAGAATAGGGTTAAACCGAGATATGGATCGTATCGGGATCGAATAGATCAAACCTAGGACAAGAACTAGATTAGATCGACGTCTAAACGATATATTTCGGTGGTATATGGTGTTAGGGTTCTCTGAAGATGAAAACCAGTCGAGTAGGGTAAATGGGATGAGTAACCTCAACCAAGATGTCTCAACCCGTATATATACTGCAGGTCAGACACACTCGGTCGAGTGTGTCTCTCAGTCGGTCGACTGAGTAACACAGTCGGTCGAGTGTGTACACACACTCGGTCGACTGTGTGTGCAGTTTAACATATTGATGATTTAACAAATTAAGTACTCACAATCACAAACGTAATCAATAGTTACAATTAACATTATTACATAACCGAATGTGTTAAACGTAAAGATAAACTACGGCAGGGGATTCATGCACCAACAAACTCCCCCTAAGACCTAGCCGTAGAGCATAAAGATTCAGTTATCAATCAGTAAATGGATATGTCACCCAGTTCTTCAGATAGCAAAGTTTCACAATTCTGCAGTACTGTTCAGCCTGTACACGATTTTCTGGACAATACAACATCCGGTTGTAGTATAAGGTGAACATATCTTCCTCACAGCAGTTCCTCAACCAAACTAGATCTAAAACCCTTATACTATCATTTTCATCTCCTCCATCTGTAGTGACCCGAACTTTTCCATGTTTATATAAATTAATTGAGATTGATATTTACATGATTAAATGTTTCCAACATGTTAAGCAATCAAACTTGTTAAGACTTGATTAATTGAAATATGTTTCATATAGACAATTGACCACCCAAGTTGACCGGTGATTCACGAACGTTAAAACTTGTAAAAACTATATGATGACATATATATGGATATAAATATAGTTAACATGATACTATGATAAGTAAACATATCATTGAGTATACTAACAATGAACTACATATGTAAAAACAAGACTACTAACTTAATGATTTTTTAAACGAGACATATATGTAACGATTATCGTTGTAAAGACATTTAATATATATATATCATATTAAGAGATATTCATACATGATAATATCATGATAATATAATAATTTAAAATCTCATTTGATATTATAAACATTGGGTTAACAACATTTAACAAGATCGTTAACCTAAAGGTTTCAAAACAACACTTACATGTAACGACTAACGATGACTTAACGACTCAGTTAAAATGTATATACATGTAGTGTTTTAATATGTATTTATACACTTTTGAAAGACTTCAATACACTTATCAAAATACTTCTACTTAACAAAAATGCTTACAATTACATCCTCGTTCAGTTTCATCAACAATTCTACTCGTATGCACCCGTATTCGTACTCATACAATACACAGCTTTTAAATGTATGTAATATTGGTATATACACTCCAATGATCAGCTCTTAGCAGCCCATGTGAGTCACCTAACATATGTGGGAACCATCATTTGGCAACTAGCATGAAATATCTCATAAAATTACAAAAATATGAGTAATCATTCATGACTTATTTACATGAAAACAAAATTTCATATCCTTTATATCTAATCCATACACCAACGACCAAAAACACCTACAAACACTTTCATTCTTCAATTTTCTTCATCTAATTGATCTCTCTCAAGTTCTATCTTCAAGTTCTAAGTGTTCTTCATATATTCTACAAGTTCAAGTTACATAAAATCAAGAATACTTTCTAGTTTGCTAGCTCACTTCCAATCTTGTAAGGTGATCATCCAACCTCAAGAAATCTTTGTTTCTTATAGTAGGTTATCATTCTAATACAAGGTAATAATCATATTCAAACTTTGGTTCAATTTCTATAACTATAACAATCTTATTTCAAGTGATGATCTTACTTGAACTTGTTTTCGTGTCATGATTCTGCTTCAAGAACTTCGAGCCATCCAAGGATCCGTTGAAGCTAGATCCATTTTTCTCTTTTCCAGTAGGTTTATCCAAGTAACTTAAGGTAGTAATGATGTTCATAACATCATTCGATTCATACATATAAAGCTATCTTATTCGAAGGTTTAAACTTGTAATCACTAGAACATAGTTTACTTAATTCTAAACTTGTTCGCAAACAAAAGTTAATCCTTCTAACTTGACTTTTAAAATCAACTAAACACATGTTCTATATCTATATGATATGCTAACTTAATGATTTAAAACCTGGAGACACGAAAAACACCGTAAAACCGGATTTACGCCGTCGTAGTAACACCGCGGGCTGTTTTGGGTTAGTTAATTAAAAACTATGATAAACTTTGATTTAAAAGTTGTTATTCTGAGAAAATGATTTTTATTATGAACATGAAACTATATCCAAAAATTATGGTTAAACTCAAAGTGGAAGTATGTTTTCTAAAATGGTCATCTAGGCGTTGTTCTTTCGACTGAAATGACTACCTTTACAAAAACGACTTGTAACTTATTTTTCCGACTATAAACCTATAATTTTTCTGTTTAGATTCATAAAATAGAGTTCAATATGAAACCATAGCAATTTGATTCACTCAAAACGGATTTAAAATGAAGAAGTTATGGGTAAAACAAGATTGGATAATTTTTCTCATTTTAGCTACGTGAAAATTGGTAACAAATCTATTCCAACCATAACTTAATCAACTTGTATTGTATATTATGTAATGTTGAGATACCATAGACACGTATACAATGTTTCGACCTATCATGTCGACACATCTATATATATTTCGGAACAACCATGGACACTCTATATGTGAATGTTGGAGTTAGCTATACAGGGTTGAGGTTGATTCCAAAATATATATAGTTTGAGTTGTGATCAATACTGAGATACGTATACACTGGGTCGTGGATTGATTCAAGATAATATTTATCGATTTATTTTTGTACATCTAACTGTGGACAACTAGTTGTAGGTTACTAACGAGGACAGCTGACTTAATAAACTTAAAACATCAAAATATATTAAAAGTGTTGTAAATATATTTTGAACATACTTTGATATATATGTATATATTGTTATAGGTTCGTGAATCAACCAGTGGCCAAGTCTTACTTCCCGACGAAGTAAAAATCTGTGAAAGTGAGTTATAGTCCCACTTTTAAAATCTAATATTTTTGGGATGAGAATACATGCAGGTTTTATAAATGATTTACAAAATAGACACAAGTACGTGAAACTACATTCTATGGTTGAATTATCGAAATCGAATATGCCCCTTTTTATTAAGTCTGGTAATCTAAGAATTAGGGAACAGACACCCTAATTGACGCGAATCCTAAAGATAGATCTATTGGGCCTAACAAACCCCATCCAAAGTACCGGATGCTTTAGTACTTCGAAATTTATATCATATCCGAAGGGTGTCCCGGAATGATGGGGATATTCTTATATATGCATCTTGTTAATGTCGGTTACCAGGTGTTCACCATATGAATGATTTTTATCTCTATGTATGGGATGTGTATTGAAATATGAAATCTTGTGGTCTATTATTATGATTTGATATATATAGGTTAAACCTATAACTCACCAACATTTTTGTTGACGTTTTAAGCATGTTTATTCTCAGGTGATTATTAAGAGCTTCCGCTGTCGCATACTTAAATAAGGACGAGATTTGGAGTCCATGCTTGTATGATATTGTGTAAAAACTGCATTCAAGAAACTTATTTTGTTGTAACATATTTGTATTGTAAACCATTATGTAATGGTCGTGTGTAAACAGGATATTTTAGATTATCATTATTTGATAATCTACGTAAAGCCTTTTAAACCTTTATTGATGAAATAAAGGTTATGGTTTGTTTTAAAATGAATGCAGTCTTTGAAAAACGTCTCATATAGAGGTCAAAACCTCGCAACGAAATCAATTAATATGGAACGTTTTTAATCAATAAGAACGGGACATTTCAGTTGGTATTCGAGCGTTGGTCTTAGAGAACCAGAATTTTGCATTAGTGTGTCTTATCGAGTTTGTTAGGATGCATTAGTGAGTCTGGACTTCGACCGTGTTTACTTGAAAAATGATTGCTTAACAAATTTTGTTGGAAACTATATATTTTTAACATGTGAATATTATGTGATATATTAATCTCTTAACGCGTTTGATATTATGTGATAGATGTCTACCTCTAGAACAAGTCCCATTGACTCACCTAATAATAATGAAGAGTCAAATGTAAATTGGAATGATTCGTGGACTGATTCACAAGTTCCCGAAGAGGAACCGGAAGAAGAGTCGGAACCGGAAGAAGAATCGGAACCGGAAGAAGAATCGGAACCGGATGAAGAAATAGAACCGGTGGGGGAAATAATAAAACGGTTAAGTAAAAGAAAATCCTCAACCAACCGACCAAGGTTAATTATGGTCAATGGTGTTTCCGCCAAGGAAGCAAAATATTGGGAGGATTACCAATTCTCTGATGAATCGGATTCCGACGAGAATTCCGATGATGCTATAGAAATTATCCCAACTGAATTTAAAAAGGCAAAAGAAAATAATAAGGGAAAGGGCATAAAAATAGAGAAATCTAATTCCAACCCCGATGAACTTTATATGTATCGTCAACCCCCGAAGTCCTTAAGTTGTAACAATGACCCGGGAACCTCTAAACCACCAGGTTTTTCTAAACCAATGTGGAAAACGATGGCTCGTATTAGGGGAACATCATATATCCCTAGAAACTTGGCAAAACGAACCAAAACCAAAGAATAAGAAACAAGCGAGTCGGAATAAGATAGTTGTATTCGTGTGGTGTAATATATGTAATATAGTGTGCTTGTGCTTTATGATATATGTAAAAATTGCTTGTATTAATAAGTATTTTTTTTATGAATCTAACTCTTGTCTATTTTACAGTATAAAAACACAAAATGGATAGACAACCCAATATTTTAAGAGACCTACCCGGAGACATGATTGATGAAATCTTGTCTAGAGTCGGTCAGAATTCTTCGGCACAACTATTTAAGGCGAGATCAGTTTGTAAGACATTCGAAGAACGTTCCAAGAATGCCTTGGTTTATAAAAGGCTTTCGTTCGAAAGATGGGGGATATCACATTGGGAAATTCATAAGTTACGATGTGTTTACTTTGACGCATATATTACGGGGAACCAAAATGCTATTTTACGCAATGGGTTAAGAAATTATTTTGACTCAATATATCTGAATATTGGACTTCGTGATTTAGAAAAAGCGGCTAACATGCAACATAAAGAAGCATGTTATGCTTACGGATTAGTAATGTTCGCTTCTCACCAAAGTGAGAACAAGAACATCGGGCTACAACTATTAAACAAAACGTTCCCACAAGTGACGGAGTCGGTAATTGGGGTAAGAAATGAGGTTTTTAGATTGTTACGGGACTGTTGGACATTACGTAACCCTCGTCCCTTTGACGACGTTACAACACGATGTCTTATCAACGGCCATAACGGTTATGTTCCACAAGACCAAGGATGGGAAGTAATCCTAGTAAAACCAGAATGCATGACTTGTTTCTGGACGTATGAATTACGTGTCTTTATTGCCTTTGTTGAACGACTTGTGTACTAGCTAGAATTATCTTCACAACCATCTTGTATCAAATTTATTGTGTGCTATATTTCATGCTATATGTAAAATAAGCGGTATTGTAAGTTTGTAAAATATTGTGTAAAAGTTTGAACGCGAAATATTATTATAATCAGTTTTTCATATAGAATTGTAGTAGTTGAATTGTATATTAGCTACTAAGTATGAACTTAACAGGTAGGTACTACCCGAATTTAAACTTATAAAACGCTAATATGAAGAAAAAGCTTTTATAAATGAGTTCATATTATGCTACGAAATACTATTAACTACTCTTAATATTCTGTATGATTAACTTGTTCCATTTGACTATTTTGAAGGAAATGGCACCGACTACTCGACACACCGTGAATATGAATGAAGAGGAATTCCGTACTTTTCTAGCTTCAAACATAGCCGCAGTACAGGCTGCGCTACATACCAACAATAACCTTGGATCTAGCAGTACAGGAAATCGTGTAGGATGCACCTACAAAGAATTCACTGCCTGCAAACCTTTGGAATTTGATGGAACCGAAGGACCGATCGGATTGAAACGGTGGACCAAGAAGGTCGAATCGGTGTTTGCCATAAGTAAGTGTACTGAAGAGGACAAATTGAAGTACGCTTCGCATACCTTCACAGGTTCTGCGTTAACATGGTGGAATACCTATCTAGAGCAAGTGGGATAAGACGATGCGTATGCACTACCGTGGTCAGCATTCAAGCACTTGATGAACGAGAAATACCGCCCCAGAACCGAGGTCAATAAGCTCAAGACAGAACTTAGAGGGTTACGAACCCAAGGATTTGATATTTCCACGTACGAAAGACGATTCACAGAATTGTGCCTATTGTGTCCGGGAGCATTCGAAGATGAGGAAGAGAAGATCGACGCGTTTGTGAAAGGATTACCGGAAAGAATCCAAGAAGATATAAGTTCACACGAGCCCGCCTCCATACAACAGGCATGTAGAATGGCTCACAAACTAGTGAACCAGATTGAAGAAAGAATTAAAGAACAGACTGCTGAAGAGGCCAATGTGAAGCAAGTCAAAAGAAAGTGGGAGGAAAACGGTGATAAGAATCACCAATACAACAACAAC
Source organism: Rutidosis leptorrhynchoides (assembly GCF_046630445.1). Classification (NCBI taxonomy): domain Eukaryota; kingdom Viridiplantae; phylum Streptophyta; class Magnoliopsida; order Asterales; family Asteraceae; genus Rutidosis; species Rutidosis leptorrhynchoides. The sequence continues at coordinate 651,102,423 of NC_092334.1, read as the reverse complement.
AACAGCAATTACAACAATAATCGCAACAATTATCCCAACAATCGCAACATCAATCGCAACTACAACAACAACAACAACAACAACAACAACAACTACTACAACAATCATCCCAACAACAATAATAACCGCAACAACAACAACAACAATCAGAAGCAGCTATGCTAAAGGTGTGAAAAGTATCACTCGGGGTTCTGCACCAAATTTGGCAACAAGTGTAAAAGAAATGGTCATAGCGCGGCGAAGTGTGAGGTCTACGGACCAGGGGTTAATAGAACGAAAGGAACGAATGGTGTCGGAACGAGTAATGGCGGAGCAAGTAGTGTCGGAGCAAGTTATGCCAATGTAGTTTGTTATAAATGTGGAAAACCGGGCCACATTATTAGAAATTGCCCGAACCAGGAGAACACGAATGGACAAGGCCGCGGAAGAGTTTTCAATATTAATGCGGCAGAGGCACAGGAAGACCCGGAGCTTGTTACGGGTACGTTTCTTATTGACAATAAATCTGCTTACGTTTTATTTGATTCGGGTGCGGATAGAAGCTATATGAGTAGAGATTTTTGTGCTAAATTAAGTTGTCCATTGACGCCTTTGGATAGTAAATTTTTACTCGAATTAGCAGATGGTAAATTAATTTCAGCAGATAATATATGTCGGAATCGAGAAATTAAACTGGTTAGCGAAACATTTAAGATTGATTTGATACCAGTAGAGTTAGGGAGTTTTGATGTGATAATCAGTATGGACTGGTTGAAAGAAGTGAAAGCAGAGATCGTTTGTTACAAAAATGCAATTCGCATTATACGAGAAAAAGGAAAACCCTTAATGGTGTACGGAGAAAAGGGCAACACGAAGCTACATCTTATTAGTAATTTGAAGGCACAAAAACTAATAAGAAAAGGTTGCTATGCTGTTCTAGCACACGTCGAGAAAGTACAAACTGAAGAAAAGAGCATCACTGATGTTCCCATTGCAAAAGAATTTCCCGATGTATTTCCGAAAGAATTACCGGGATTACCCCCACATCGATCCGTTGAATTTCAAATAGATCTTGTACCAGGAGCTGCACCAATAGCTCGTGCTCCTTTCAGACTCGCACCCAGCGAGATGAAAGAACTGCAAAGCCAATTACAAGAACTTTTAGAGCGTGGTTTCATTCGACCAAGCACATCACCGTGGGGAGCTCCTGTTTTGTTTGTCAAGAAGAAAGATGGTACATTCAGGTTGTGTATCGACTACCGAGAGTTGAACAAACTTACCATCAAGAACCGCTACCCACTACCGAGAATTGAAGACTTATTTGATCAACTACAAGGCTCGTCTGTTTATTCAAAGATTGACTTACGTTCCGGGTATCATCAAATGCGGGTGAAAGAAGATGATATTCCAAAGACTGCTTTCAGAACACGTTACAGTCATTACGAGTTTATGGTCATGCCGTTTGGTTTAACTAATGCACCAGCTGTGTTCATGGACCTTATGAACCGAGTGTGTGGACCATACCTTGACAAATTTGTCATTGTTTTCATTGATGACATACTTATTTACTCAAAGAATGACCAAGAACACGGTGAACATTTGAGAAAGGTGTTAGAAGTATTGAGGAAGGAAGAATTGTACGCTAAGTTTTCAAAGTGTGCATTTTGGTTGGAAGAAGTTCAATTCCTCGGTCACATAGTGAACAAAGAAGGTATTAAGGTGGATCCGGCAAAGATAGAAACTGTTGAAAAGTGGGAAACCCCGAAAACTCCGAAACACATACGCCAGTTTTTAGGATTAGCTGGTTACTACAGAAGGTTCATCCAAGACTTTTCCAGAATAGCAAAACCCTTGACTGCATTAACGCATAAAGGGAAGAAATTTGAATGGAATGATGAACAAGAGAAAGCGTTTCAGTTATTGAAGAAAAAGCTAACTACGGCACCTATATTGTCATTGCCTGAAGGGAATGATGATTTTGTGATTTATTGTGACGAATCAAAGCAAGGTCTCGGTTGTGTATTAATGCAACGAACGAAGGTGATTGCTTATGCGTCTAGACAATTGAAGATTCACGAACAAAATTATACGACGCATGATTTGGAATTAGGCGCGGTTGTTTTTGCATTAAATACTTGGAGGCACTACTTATATGGGGTCAAAAGTATTATATATACCGACCACAAAAGTCTTCAACACATATTTAATCAGAAACAACTAAATATGAGGCAGCGTAGGTGGATTGAATTATTGAATGATTATGACTTTGAGATTCGTTACCACCCAGGGAAGGCAAATGTGGTAGCCGATGCCTTGAGCAGGAAGGACAGAGAACCCATTCGAGTAAAATCTATGAATATAATGATTCATAATAACCTTACTACTCAAATAAAGGAGGCGCAACAAGGAGTTTTAAAAGAGGGAAATTTAAAGGATGAAATACCCAAAGGATCGGAGAAGCATCTTAATATTCGAGAAGACGGAACCCGGTATAGGGCTGAAAGGATTTGGGTACCAAAATTTGGAGATATGAGAGAAATGGTACTTAGAGAAGCTCATAAAACCAGATACTCAATACATCCTGGAACGGGGAAGATGTACAAGGATCTCAAGAAACATTTTTGGTGGCCGGGTATGAAAGTCGATGTTGCTAAATACATAAGAGAATGTTTGACGTGTTCTAAGGTCAAAGCTGAGCATCAGAAACCATCAGGTCTACTTCAACAACCAGAAATCCCGGAATGGAAATGAGAAAACATTACCATGGATTTCATCACTAAATTACCAAGGACTGCAAGTGGTTTTGATACTATTTGGGTAATAGTTGATCGTTTCACCAAATCAGCACACTTCCTGCCAATAAGAGAAGATGACAAGATGGAGAAGTTAGCACGACTGTATTTGAAGGAAGTCGTCTCCAGACATGGAATACCAATCTCTATTATCTCTGATAGGGATGGTAGATTTATTTCAAGATTCTGGCAGACATTACAGCAAGCATTAGGAACTCGTCTAGACATGAGTACTGCCTATCATTCACAAACTGATGGGCAGAGCGAAAGGACGATACAAACGCTTGAAGACATGCTACGAGCATGTGTTATTGATTTCGGAAACAGTTGGGATCGACATCTACCGTTAGCAGAATTTTCCTACAACAACAGCTACCATTCAAGCATTGAGATGGCGCCGTTTGAAGCACTTTATGGTAGAAAGTGCAGGTCTCTGATTTGTTGGAGTGAAGTGGGGGATAGACAGATTACGGGTCCGGAGATTATACAAGAAACTACCGAGAAGATCATCCAAATTCAACAGCGGTTGAAAACCGCCCAGAGTCGACAAAAGAGCTACGCGGACAGTAAAAGAAAAGATATAGAGTTTGAAATTGGAGAAATGGTCATGCTTAAGGTTTCACCTTGGAAAGGCGTTGTTCGATTTGGTAAACGGGGGAAACTAAATCCAAGGTACATTGGACCATTCAGGATTATAGATCGTGTCGGACCAGTAGCTTACCAACTGGAGCTACCTCAACAACTCGCGGCTGTACATAACACTTTCCACGTCTCAAATTTGAAGAAATGTTTTGCTAAAGAAGATCTCACTATTCCGTTAGACGAAATCCAAATCAACGAAAAACTTCAATTCATCGAAGAACCCGTCGAAATAATGGATCGTGAGGTTAAAAGACTTAAGCAAAACAAGATACCAATTGTTAAGGTTCGATGGAATGCTCGTAGAGGACCCGAGTTCACCTGGGAGCGTGAAGATCAGATGAAGAATAAATACCCGCATCTATTTCCAGAAGATTCGTCAACACCTTCAACAGCTTAAAATTTCGGGACGAAATTTATTTAACGGGTAGGTACTGTAGTGACCCGAACTTTTCCATGTTTATATATATTAATTGAGATTGATATTTACATGATTAAATGTTTCCAACATGTTAAGCAATCAAACTTGTTAAGACTTGATTAACTGAAATATGTTTCATATAGACAATTGACCACCCAAGTTGACCGGTGATTCACGAACGTTAAAACTTGTAAAAACTATATGATGACATATATATGGATATAAATATAGTTAACATGATACTATGATAAGTAAACATATCATTAAGTATATTAACAATGAACTACATATGTAAAAACAAGACTACTAACTTAATGATTTTTTAAACGAGACATATATGTAACGATTATCGTTGTAAAGACATTTAATGTATATATATATCATATTGAGAGATATTCATACATGATAATATCATGATAATATAATAATTTAAAATCTCATTTGATATTATAAACATTGGGTTAACAACATTTAACAAGATCGTTAACCTAAAGGTTTCAAAACAACACTTACATGTAACGACTAACGATGACTTAACGACTCAGTTAAAATGTATATACATGTAGTGTTTTAATATGTATTTATACACTTTTGAAAGACTTAAATACACTTATCAAAATACTTCTACTTAACAAAAATGCTTACAATTACATCCTCGTTCAGTTTCGTCAACAATTCTAATCGTATGCACCCGTATTCGTACTCGTACAATACACAGCTTTTAGATGTATGTACTATTGGTATATACACTCCAATGATCAGCTCTTAGTAGCCCATGTGAGTCACCTAACACATGTGGGAACCATCATTTGGCAACTAGCATGAAATATCTCATAAAATTACAAAAATATGAGTAATCATTCATGACTTATTTACATGAAAACAAAATTTCATATCCTTTATATCTAATCCATACACCAACGACCAAAAACACCTACAAACACTTTCATTCTTCAATTTTCTTCATCTAATTGATCTCTCTCAAGTTCAATCTTCAAGTTCTAAGTGTTCTTCATATATTCTACAAGTTCTAGTTACATAAAATCAAGAATACTTTCTAGTTTGCTAGCTCACTTCCAATCTTGTAAGGTGATCATCCAACCTCAAGAAATCTTTGTTTCTTACATTAGGTTATCATTCTAATACAAGGTAATAATCATATTCAAACTTTGGTTCAATTTCTATAACTATAACAATCTTATTTCAAGTGATGATCTTACTTGAACTTGTTTTCGTGTCATGATTCTGCTTCAAGAATTTCGAGCCATCCAAGGATCCGTTGAAGCTAGATCCATTTTTCTATTTTCCAGTAGGTTTATCCAAGGAACTTAAGGTAGTAATGATGTTCATAACATCATTCGATTCATACATATAAAGCTATCTTATTCGAAGGTTTAAACTTGTAATCACTAGAACATAGTTTACTTAATTCTAAACTTGTTCGCAAACAAAAGTTAATCCTTATAACTTGACTTTTAAAATCAACTAAACACATGTTATATATCTATATGATATGCTGACTTAATGATTTAAAACCTGGAGACACGAAAAACACCGTAAAACCGGATTTACGCCGTCGTAGTAACACCGCGGGCTGTTTTGGGTTAGTTAATTAAAAAATATGATAAACTTTGATTTAAAAGTTGTTATTCTGAGAAAATGATTTTTATTATGAACATGAAACTATATCCAAAAATTATGGTTAAACTCAAAGTGGAAGTATGTTTTCTAAAATGGTCATCTAGACGTTGTTCTTTCGACTGAAATGACTACCTTTACAAAAATGACTTGTAACTTATTTTTCCAACTATAAACCTATAATTTTTCTGTTTAGATTCATAAACTAGAGTTCAATATGAAACCATATCAATTTGATTCACTCAAAACGGATTTAAAATGAAGAAGTTATGGGTAAAACAAGATTGGATAATTTTTCTCATTTTAGCTACGTGAAAATTGGTAACAAATCTATTCCAACCATAACTTAATCAACTTGTATTGTATATTATGTAATGTTGAGATACCATAGACACGTATACAATGTTTCGACCTATCATGTCGACACATCTATATATATTTCGGAACAACCATAGACACTCTATATGTGAATGTTGGAGTTAGCTATACAGGGTTGAGGTTGATTCCAAAATATATATAGTTTGAGTTGTGATCAATACTGAGATACGTATACACTGGGTCGTGGATTGATTCAAGATAATATTTATCGATTTATTTTTGTACATCTAACTGTGGACAACTAGTTGTAGGTTACTAACGAGGACAGCTGACTTAATAAACTTAAAACATCAAAATATATTAAAAGTGTTGTAAATATATTTTGAACATACTTTGATATATATGTATATATTGTTATAGGTTCGTGAATCAACCAGTGGCCAAGTCTTACTTCCCGACGAAGTAAAAATCTGTGAAAGTGAGTTATAGTCCCACTTTTAAAATCTAATATTTTTGGGATGAGAATACATGCAGGTTTTATAAATGATTTACAAAATAGACACAAGTACGTGAAACTACATTCTATGGTTGAATTATCGAAATCGAATATGCCCCTTTTTATTAAGTCTGGTAATCTAAGAATTAGGGAACAGACACCCTAATTGACGCGAATCCTAAAGATAGATCTATTGGGCCTAACAAACCCATCCAAAGTACCGGATGCTTTAGTACTTCGAAATTTATATCATATCCGAAGGGTGTCCCGGAATGATGGGGATATTCTTATATATGCATCTTGTTAATGTCGGTTACCAGGTGTTCACCATATGAATGATTTTTATCTCTATGTATGGGATGTGTATTGAAATATGAAATCTTGTGGTCTATTATTATGATTTGATATATATAGGTTAAACCTATAACTCACCAACATTTTTGTTGACGTTTTAAGCATGTTTATTCTCAGGTGATTATTAAGAGCTTCCGCTGTCGCATACTTAAATAAGGACGAGATTTGGAGTCCATGCTTGTATGATATTGTGTAAAAACTGCATTCAAGAAACTTATTTTGTTGTAACATATTTGTATTGTAAACCATTATGTAATGGTCGTGTGTAAACAGGATATTTTAGATTATCATTATTTGATAATCTACGTAAAGCTTTTTAAACCTTTATTGATGAAATAAAGGTTATGGTTTGTTTTAAAATGAATGCAGTCTTTGAAAAACGTCTCATATAGAGGTCAAAACCTCGCAACGAAATCAATTAATATGGAACGTTTTTAATCAATAAGAACGGGACATTTCAGTTGGTATCCGAGCGTTGGTCTTAGAGAACCATAATTTTGCATTAGTGTGTCTTATCGAGTTTGTTAGGATGCATTAGTGTGTCTGGACTTCGACCGTGTTTACTTGAAAAATGATTGCTTAACAAATTTTGTTGGAAACTATATATTTTTAACATGTGAATATTATGTGATATATTAATCTCTTAACGCGTTTGATATTATGTGATAGATGTATACCTCTAGAACAAGTCCCATTGACTCACCTAATAATAATGAAGAGTTAAATGTAAATTGGAATGATTCGTGGACTGATTCACAAGTTCTCGAAGAGGAACCGGAAGAAGAGTCGGAACCGGAAGAAGAATCGGAACCGGAAGAAGAATCGGAACCGGATGAAGAAATAGAACCGGTGGGGGAAATAATAAAACGGTTAAGTAAAAGAAAATCCTCAACCAACCGACCAAGGTTAATTATGGTCAATGGTGTTTCCGCCAAGGAAGCAAAATATTGGGAGGATTACCAATTCTCCGATGAATCGGATTCCGACGAGAATTCCGATGATGTTATAGAAATTACCCCAACTGAATTTAAAAAGGCAAAAGAAAATAATAAGGGAAAGGGCATAAAAATAGAGAAATCTAATTCCAACCCCGATGAACTTTATATGTATCGTCAACCCCCGAAGTCCTTAAGTTGTAACAATGACCCGGGAACCTCTAAACCACCAGGTTTTTCTAAACCAATGTGGAAAACGATGGCTCGTATTAGGGGAACATCATATATCCCTAGAAACTTGGCAAAACGAACCAAAATTGAAGAATAAGAAACAAGCGAGTCGGAATAAGATAGTTGTATTCGTGTGGTGTAATATATGTAATATAGTGTGCTTGTGCTTTATGATATATGTAAAAATTGCTTGTATTAATAAGTATTTTTTTTATGAATCTAACTCTTGTCTATTTTACAGTATAATCCACTCCGTGTTCTTTCTTGATCGCGTAGATATCAAATTCTTTAATATATGCCCAGGCTATTATCTTTCCTTTAGCACGCAAACTCTCGCAGTGCTCTATAAACTTCAAAAATTGAGGCTCCACCTCAGGTTTCATCACATATTTACGAATTCTCATTGAAATCTTCCAATCCTCTTCCAAAACTTCAACATTTTCTTTGTTGATTTTAACCGGCAAAAAGCCTTCCGGCAACACTCTCTTGCTCTTTCTGTTCTTTTTCCTTGCACTTTCTGTTCAAAAGTTCATCATTCATCTGAAAGTACTCAGCAAAAGTTGGAAGATCATCATCACAGCCTTCATAACGAGGATAAGGCTCAGTTGGCTCATCCTCAATAACAACTTCATCAAAACTATTATCACTTTCATCAAAAACATCAGTATCACTCATATCATCATCAAAATTATGAGCCTCTGAAGTCGAAGCTTTCGATGCAGCGTGTGACGATCGCTCCAAATCCATATGGACGAACACGTCATTCATTGATTTCATTGCGAGGTATTTGACCTCTATATGATACGTTTTGTAAACATTGCATTCTTTTCAAAAGGTACACAATAAATGAATATCAATTTCTAAGGTTTTCAACGTTTGATGATTTCTACGTATAGACAATCACCATAAATAATAGTTTACCATAATACATCCGTTGACAATAAAGTCAAAATAAGATACACGGTGATGATTTTGTGAATGCAAAGTTTTCTTGAATAAAGCATGTATGACTCCATGCACATAACTTGTATCACATATAAGCAAACAGTGGAAGACTTCTAGAAACCTGAGAATAAACATGCTTAAAAGTGTCAACACAAAGGTTGGTGAGTTCATAGTTTTAATGTTGCGCATAATCTGTATATAAAGGTGAATCACAAGTTTTCAGTTGTTTCATCCAGAAACGTTTATCTAAATATTCTACGAAATTGAGCACCCTGGTAACTAAACTTAACGTATATATATTTTATACCCTTTGTATAATCATCTTAATAATACACGCAAACCAACGTGTACGCTTCTCAAATAGCATACGTCCGTTAAAAGGCTAGCGCTCTAGCTCAGACGGGGATATCAAGCCCTATGGATCCATATATAACTACTCGCGCCCACCAGTTCTTATAACCGGCAGTTACTAGTTACCAAAGCTAAGGGATTTTTGGTTCAAACTCGGTGTAGAATTTAGTATGTACTTGTATCCATTGCGTTTAAAATAAAGTGCATGTATTCTCAGCCCAAAAATATATATTGCAAAAGCAATTAAAAAGGGAGCAAATGAAACTCACCTTAGCAGCACATAAGGTCATTCATCAAAAAGTGACCGTAACTTGGAATGCAAGACTAACCGTAGATCTCAATCTAGAGAACATATGTTGGTCAATACATGTCTACTAAACTAGGTTGGGTTATAGTGTATCACAATCCTAATGCTCGAGATCGAGTCAAAAAGTCAATTTTGACAATTGTTCAACAAAACGAGACGTGCCTTATATAAGGATTCATTTACTTGGCTAGTAGTATTTTATCAATCTCATAAACAGGTTGTTTAAATATTAATTGCAGATTCAAAAGCAATTCCAATTAACGTCAAATATAATTCAGTTGACCATATCTTTTGATTCGTTCATCGAAATTACGCGATTTCTAAATGAAAAGTTATTGATTTTTCGCCAGCTTTCCAAAAACATGTATATCATATACCTTTTACCAGTAATATATGTATTTAATTCGTGATTCATTATAAACTGTTTAATGACGAAATTTAGCATACAAGCATGTATAAATATATACTCGAGCACTAGACATATATACACTATTAATATATAAAAGTTCAGATATGAATGCTCACGTATCAATATTGAGATTCAATATTGCAGGAAAATACGTAGACGCAACAGAGATGATAAATACTAGGTTTGACTTACGAACAATACCCATGAACATTACCCATAACCTCCATAGCTATAACCAATAATTTCCTTAGTTCTATCCCGTTTGAAGCTTGTTTTGAAAGTGACACGCTCATGACCTCGTCGTAATATTTTATGTATAATATTACTAAAAATATTAAGATTAATAATAATAATAATCTTAATAATATAATAATAATAATAATAACAATAATAATAATAATAATAATAATAATAATAATAATAATAATAATAATAATAATAATAATAATAATAATAATAATAATAATAATAATACTTAGGGAGTAATATAAGTGTAAAAAAACTCGAGCAGAAATCTGGTATTTATAGCCATAATTCCTGATTCTGATGCCCATGCGATCGCATGGGTTTTTAGTGTATTTGCCATGCGATCGCATGGCCGCCTGATCCAGCTCAAAATGTTTTTGTTTTCTTGTTTGTCTACATATTATTATATAATATATATAATATATATAATTTAAATAATTAATTATATATTATATTAAATTCATGTGCATAGATGACTTGTAATTTTCGTTCCGATGACTCGTACGTTGTCACTCGACTTATGTCCCGGTTCTGATTTCTCAAACGCATTTTCGTACGCTTAGAAAACTCGCAATTTACGTTTTGTGACTCGTACCTTTGTCAAAATATAGTCTTAAATTATCAATAAACTATATCATTCAAAGTGTATCTTAAACTTTCGAGTGTTTTGGTCATTTACTTCTATAAATCATTGTCTCGCTATTTGTTAATATATATATAATAACAAATCATTTTATGACCAAGTTAATATATATTTTCAACATTCATAAACACGTTTTAAATATACATCGCAAGTTAGTTATATAATTAATATTCCAACTTATCATATATATTCAAATAAATATTTAAACCAATAAGTTTAATGTACAGTATCAAACAATTAATACATTGTTACGTTTTCAAGTTTTAGTATATATATGTATCTATATACATATAATTGTTCGCGAATCATCAAGAACAACTGAAAGGTATTTGAATATATGAAAGTAGTTCAAAAATTTTGAGATTTAGTTTTATAGACTTTGCTTATCGTGTCGGAAATGTTAATCATACAAAGATTAAGTTTAAATTTGGTCAGAAATTTTCGGGTCATCACACAGCGTCAGCAGATTCCTTTGTTTGTCGCTCTAGACGCTCCATCAACTCCTGTTCAGTTTCGGTGAGATCCGGGGGGATCTCCCCTTCTTCTAGATCAGTGTAAACAGTAGAGTGATTAAGTCGATCATACATAGCTAAAAATTCAGAAACTGTTATAACTTGAAGTGGAGTTACATACAGCGGGTTATCCTATGTATAGCCTTTAGCAAGCTCGAGAGCCCTGTCCTCCTCTTCTTCACCAACAGTACCAAAAGGATTTGGTTCTCCATCCTCCTCTTCTATCACAATCTTCTTCTCCCATTCGTTCAATCTCTCAGTCAATTCTTGATTCTGAGTCTGAAGAGTCAAGATTTCTCCAGCCTGACTTCCCACATTCTGCTCAAGTTCACTAATTTTCAACTGTTGTTGATCAACTAACTTCCTCAACGCAGACATTTCTTTTTTCATCTTCTTCTTGTCTTCATTAGCAGCCTTTTGGAATTTAGCAAAATCAGCAGTCAACTGAATCAATCGCCGATTAAATATTCCTGTCAGATCACCTGAAACAACTTCAGAACGCTGAGAAGTCTGAACTTGTTGAATAGATGGAGTTGGTTGTTGTTGAGTGGATGGAACTTGAGTAGAACCACCAGCATCACCAGTAGCTGAAATTGTCGGAACAACCTTTGGTTGTGACTTTGTTGTGGAAGATGAGCTTCCATCCTTGACCAAAATTTTCAAACGCTTCTGTCTCCCTCTAGTTGACACCTTAGGAGCTTCAGCTAACTTCCTTTTAACCAAATTAACTTGACTGTCATCAAGAGCAGTTACCTCATCTTCATCAACCAACCGAGGACCAGTTTGTTTCGGCGGTGGCTGATTCACCTCTTCTTCTCCTTCGATGGTAATATCAGTCTCGTCTCCAGAATTACTATTCTCATGTCGGCAGCGTAAACCTTCCGGACACACATACTTCTCATTAGCCAGATGGCCAATCAACCCCTTCTCCGGAACCTCAACTCTGTTCTGAAGAAACCTATTGAAGGACTGATCATTCAAATGATTCTGTTTCAGTTCATCCTGAGGAATTTTCACTAACCCTTGAACCTGCTTCTCAAGCATAATCTGAAGAAACCTCAGAAACACCAGATGTACCTTCTTCTTCACATTCAGAACCATCCCATCAAATGTAACTTGAGAGAAGTTAAAATCAGCATTCAAAACCAACGCGACAAACATAGAACTATACTTCGCGGTCATCTCATCGAAACCACCCCGTATCGGGCTTAAGCATCTCAGAAGAACGTGCGTAAAGTATCTGTACTGCCTTGGGAGCTTAGTACGTTTCACAGCTTTGGTTATATCACCAGCATAACCACATCTCTTCAAACATCTCCTTACCTTCAGAATTGGTAAAGAAGTCGGCATATCATCATTATCCTGGAACCCCAAATCTTCCCTGATAGTGTGAGCAGAGATCCGAATGATGGTATTGTTGACTGAGCTTAGAATCACCTGCTTGTTGTTCTCAATAACAATGCTAGCAACTTCCCAAAACTTTCTCTGATGTGAGTAATATGGAGTGCACTCAGCGGTGATAGCTTTGAAAATTCTAGATTGCTTCAGAAATGCTATAATCGGACCAAAACCTCCTCTTTGAGCTTCAGTCCCTGTTTCATCAACACAAGCAAGCACGTTTGTATCTTCACGTCCAATTAGACATGGTAACTCTGAAGATAATGGGATCTGTGGTTCATTCTCTTCATCTGACATCTGCTGATGTTCTTGAGACATACTGAATAACTGAAAAACACTCAAAATAATTGATGTTATGCGAGGTGTATATAAAATAGCTTATATTTTACTAGGAAAAACTATTAAATACGATACAATTTTACACAAGATATTTATTTATTTATAGAATGGATATACTTAAACCTTGCTACAACACTTATAGGCAGTGTACCTAATCGTACAGTAGTGTAGTTTTTAGTAAGTCCGGTTCATTCCACAGGGAATCTTTTTTTTAAACAAAGCTCAACGCTATATTAGTTTACTTTTATAAAAATACAAACATATATATAAGTAATATTATTATTATAAAGGGGGGTTTTTACCGTTTAATGACCGGTTTGTCGATTTTAAAACTTTAGTCGCAGTTAAAACCTAATGTAAACTATTAAATAAATAAAAGACTTTAAATTAAAGCGTAAAGTAAATAACGATAATGAAATTGCAATAAAAGTGCGATAAAATAAAATTGCGATAATTAAAAAGTACGATAATTAAAAGTGCGATTAAATAACAATAAATAAAAGTGCGATAATTAGAAGTGCAATTAAATATAAAATAAAGGAAATTAAATATGAAATAAAAGAATTATGCTTATTTAAACTTCCGTAATCATGATGTTTGACGTGTTGATTTTAGTTTTATGCCCATGGGTTAATTGTCCTTTGTCCTGGATTATTTAATCTGTCCGTCTGGTTTTTGTCCATAACAGTCCATCAGTCATAAATATAAAGTGCGAGTGTCCTTGTCAAATTATTCTTATACCCGAAGTTAAATATTCCAACTAATTGGGGATTCGAATTGTAACAAGGTTTTAATACTTTGTTTAATGAATACACCAGGTTATCGACTGCGTGTAAACCAAGGTTTTACTACTTTGTTAACAATTACACCAATTACCCTTTAATGTAATTTCACCCCTGTTTTAATTATTCTAGTGGCTATTAATCCATTCCCGTGTCCGGTTAAATGAACGATTATTCGTACATATAAATACCCCGCCCATCGTGTCCGATTGAGTGTATATGGTAATTTATAGGCCAATTGTAAATCTTTATATTAACATTAACAAACTATCATTTAGTTAAACAAATATAAAGCCCATTAATAGCCCATAGTCTAATTTCCACAAGTGTCGTTCTTTTGTCCAAACCCCAATTATGGTACAAAGCCCAATTACCCAATTTTAGTAATTAGCCCAACATCATGATTACTTCGTTTTAAATAAGCATAATAATAACTTAGCTACGAGACATTAATATAAAAAGGTTGAACATAACTTACAATGATTAAAAATAGCGTAGCGTTACACGGACAGAATTTCGACTTACACCCTTACAACATTCGCTAACATACCCTTATTATTAGAATTAAAATTAAAATTAAAATTAAAATATAAATTATATATATATATTTTACGTATATATGAGAGAAGAGAGAAAAAGATTATCAATTGTGATCAGAATTCGGTTGGCTTTATAGGGATTTTCGATTTTTGGGGCTCCGCGACTCGCGGTGAATTTTGCCTTCAAACTCCGCGAGTCGCGGAGGTTACTTTTACAGCTCAGAGGAGTTTGGCTCTTTGTTTACCGACGGTTTATAATATATATATAATATATATATAATTAATATAATTAATTATATATTATATTATATTTATATACATAGTTAACTTGTAATTTTTAGTCCGTTGCGTCGAGCGTTAAGAGTTGACTCTGGTCCCGGTTCCGGATTTTCGAACGTCCTTGCGTACAATTTTATATTTTGTACTTTGCGTTTTGAATCTTGTACTTTTGTAATTTCGAGACGTTTCTTATCAATAATTAGAACCTCTTTGATTGTCTTTTGTTCTTTTGAGCTTTTTGGTCGTTTGCGTCTTCAATTCGTCGAATCTGTCTTTTGTCTTCACCTTTTATTATTTAAACGAATATCACTTGTAAATAGAACAATTGCAACTAAAAGCTTGTCTTTCTTGAGGAATAATGCTATGAAATATATGTTCGTTTTTAGCATTATCAAATATTCCCACACTTGAGCGTTGCTTGTCCTCAAGCAATATTGTCTTGAAATACTAGAATCACTTCTTTATTCTTCACACTTTGTACATCAGTGATTTCTATAAGGTGGTATAAACAATGGTAGTAACGATATGGTTTACAGTCCCACATGACTATAAAAATTTAGATCCATTAAGGAAATTGGATCTTTATGAAAACATTTGATCTTTTGAAAATTAAATCTAGTTTTTACCCTAGATAAGTTTTCTGGAACAACCCTTTACCGGTATTTGCAAAATATTTTTGTGGGTTTGGTGGGTTTCAGATTTGAAAATTTTAGCTCAACACTTATGGTTTTGTGTTACCCACTTGCTAACCTTGTATTAGGAAAGCAACACGTCCAGTTTACTTGTTCCGTATATTACCTTTCGGCAAACTACCGTCCGGTTGTAAAGGAAAGCGTTGAACAAGCAACTGTTAAGGCAATGTCCCGTGACATGCTTTTGATTATGGTTTATAACGTGTCGGACGCAATTACTATCCTTTGTAGGAGCAATAGTAAAGCTCACCCTTAAAATTTTTTGGTCTGGCACAAGGTCCTGTCTTCAACCATGCTATGCAACCACCGTTCTTACGGTTGACACCTGATTTAGTTCAGGTGACCTAATGAATTCCAGGTGAATTCCTAGGATTTTACGTTCAAAGGTAATGAACGCATTGAAAATGGGTTTTCAGAAAACAAATCGGTTTTATTTTTGATCAAAATATTTTCTCGTTCAAGCTCGAGTTTAGATATCATTGAATTCCATGAGTTTGTAATTCTCAATCTTTAAGGTCAATCTCAAGGATTGAGTAATATCAGGCTTAAAAGCTGATTTTTGATCTTTAAGGAGATTATCCTTTCTGGGGATCTGATTCATTAGTCTTATCAAGCTAATTTGCATGGTGCCCCCCCATTTTACGAGACAGACCCTCTCATGGTTAGGATAAGTCTGACCACTTGGAGACCCTGTTTAATGCTGAGGTCAGTGGATTTCCTGCTGATTTTAGTGATGACTTTTCTAGATTTTTCGTCAACTTACAGCTGGTCTGGACGACAACTTCATGACCTAAATTAAGAAGCGCGTGTCTTTTTCGGAAGACTTTACTTCCTTTTAATGATGGAATTGATTCATCGTGTAGATCCATCTCTTCTTTTCTTTCATCGGGTAAAACAGTTTAGTTTAGTCCAAAGCAAAAGTATTTTCAGTTATTTGTTACAGATATATGTGACATATGTTTAAGATAACTTGGTAAATTTTCCCACACTTGGCTTTTATTTTCCTTTTTATCGTCCTCTATTCCATTTTAAATGAATTTTAACATTTTAGTTTGTTTCTCAATTTATGTCCTTTCCGAGGTAACAATAATTTCGGTGTTAAAACCTAGTTTTATCGTTCATAAATATGTATAAACATGATTTTGAGTTCATTTAATTGAAAATTTTGAAAATTTTTACTAGAATTGGGTAGTCAGTATATAAGACTAGGGCTGTTCTTTATTATCAGAGAGCACTAGATTCTAATACAACTACTGCTTTACTAGTATTTTTAATGGTAACCAAGTGTATAAAGTAAAAAAAAATTTAAAATCCGAAAGAATTTAACCCCTTCCCACACTTAAGATCTTGCAATGCCCTCATTTGCAAGAAATCAGTAACAATTTAAATTATTGAGGGTGATAAGCGTAGAAAAGTAATTAAATTTTACCAAAGTTTCAAACATATTGTTGTTTGTTTGTTGAATGATAAATGGTGCACGTCATTTGTTTATTCCGTCTTGTTTGTTATTTCACACATATTTTGCATCTTGTCGTCAAAATTACTTGCTTTTGCTGAACTTAATGCCAGTCTTTGAAAACGCGTTGTTTTACCCTGTCTTGTAAGATAAACTACAAACAAATATATACATACTATTTTTTTTATTTATAAAACCTTTAACTTATAAAACAAATATTAATTAATTTTAAAAATTTGTTTCTTTTAAGAATGAGGGCGTTTCGAAACGATGCCCTAGTCCGTCCCTCGACAAAATTTTAAAATTTGTCATTTTGTAGCGATTGTTTTAAAAGCTAAGATTTTTTTTTTTGGTTTTTTAATGTTTTTGGCATACTTTAATTCAATAAGATTAAAAATAATGATAATAAAAGTTCTCGTCCCTCCCTCGGGTAAAGAAATTTCGGTTTAAAGACCTAGTCTTCAACTTACGACGAATTTTAAAAATCATATTCTTAACTTAATGAGATAAAGTAAATTTTTGTTTTTAAATTCACACAACTTAAATATAAAATTCAAAATTTATATTAAAAATTCACACCAAACTTAATTTAAAAATTCATATTATAAATTCATACCAAACTTATATTAATTTTTCAAATATTTACAATTTTAAATATATTGTTTTTACAAAGTTTACAATATTAATTTAAGATTTATATTAATTTTAAAAACATGGTAAAAATAAAATTAAAAATCTTTTTGTCTTTTTATCCCACTTTAATCAATCAAATATTATCAAAAATATGCGCCCCTCTTTTCGGTAAAGTAATTTCGGTTCCAAGACCTAATTTAACTCATGACGAATTTTTGAAATATTTTGGGTTGATTGATTAAAGATATTTATACCTTAAGAATAAACGTTAAATTTCGCAGTGATGTAATAAATTTTTGAATGATATCAATAATTTCGGTCTCCAAACCTAATTTTATTCAATACCAATTTAATACTTTTTAGCGAACAAATTAGCGTTTATTATCAAAAGGTTAAAAAAAATAAAAATAAAAACTGTACAGACATACCTGTGAAATAGATTTCTTAGTTATATGATCTATCCCATTCATAAGATAGTCGGTTTAATTGATTTTCCATGGCTACATAGGCGTAACCTCGAGCATTCAGTGTCTTTTCTTCTAAACATATGAACGGTCCGTCTCTGCATAAAGTAACAAATTCGGTATTTGAATAGGTTTGATTATTTGAACATTTACCTCCATGTGACCATTTTCCGCATTTGTGACATCGTTCTAGGTGTCGTGCTCTTCTTTTCGCTGCGGATTTTGATTTTCCTTTACCAAATTGTAACTTATTATCTTCGCATCTGGATTCTTTTCTAACTCCGTCCATTCTTTCTCTGATTACTGATACTATTTCACTCGGTAGTATGTCATTATTTCTTTTAGTGATCAAAGCGTGTAGCATTAGACCATGGTTTATGTAACGACCCGGAAATTTCTGACTAAATTTAAACCTTAATCTCTATATGTTTCCGACACGATAAGCAAAAACCCTAATGTTGAGTCTAGAAAGTCTGAAATCTATATCTGGAAGATTAGTTACCCTTTTGACCAAGCCTGACGATTCACGAACGTTTATGTGTATATGTGTTATATATTTATTTATAGTTAACGATAACAAAGTATTAGATATGTAATAATAGGTTTCAATATAAGAATATTATATTTAACAGCGAGAGTAAAAGATAATAAGATTTTATAAATATCTGAATCTGTCTTTGTCAAAATATTAACGAGTCGTTTTAATAAAATAAAGGTTTTAACGTTATTCTAAAAGTCGTAATTTTCTTTCTTGAAAACTTTTGTCATTTCGTAAACATTAACGGTCCGTGATAAAATAGGTATTTAAATAAAACATGTTTATTAAATATATTTTTGGTATTTTATAAAATAATATAAAACGTTTTGAATTTATACTTTGGAAAAATAATTAAACTTTGATTTATACAAGGAAATGACCACAATGCTCAAAACACTATGTTATATTTTTAGTGGGATCATTCTCATAATTTAAATGTATTTTTTTTTTTTTTTTTTGATAAAGGTACGAGTCCCAAACCGTAAAATGTTAATTTTCTTAGCGTACGAAACTTCGATTGGAAAACCGGACCCGGGACATTGGTCAAGTGACAACGTAAAAGTAATTTTTGTAAAAATTATATTTTTACCCTAAAAGTAAATAAAATATAATAATTGAATAATTATAAAAATTAAATATATTAATATATAAAAATAAACATCGGATTCCATAGAGATTAGTGGGTGACCATGTTTAGGATGTGGCTATAAAAGGCTGTGTTTGTGCTTTGATTTCTTTCACACAAAAACTATCTATCTCTTTTTCCTTACTCCGTAATATTATTATCTATTTTATTACTTTATTAAAATTTAAAATCTTATTATTAATATTATTATTATTATTATTAATATCAAGATCAAAATCAAGATTTTTATAAATCTTCGAATTAGGAGAGTTATTAGTATCAAATTTATACAAAATTCTATGACGAAGTTCTGCCCAAGTGTTCCAAAACTGGTTTGATAAATGGGATAGAATTAAGGAGTATATGGGTTAGTACTATGGAAGTTATGGGTATGGATCGAGGGTTTTGCTCGTGAGACAAACTAGTGTTTATTATCTCTGTGACGTTTATATATCTTTCCTGCAATATTGAATCTCAATATTGATACGTGAGCACTCTAAACTAAACTTTTATTTACTTTTAGTGTATCCCTGACTAGTGCTCGAGAATTTAGGATCAAGCATGTTTATTTATTTATTTTGTCAAAATATACATTAGGATAGAATCTGAATTAGTTACTCCTGCGGTCAAAATAAGATATATGAATTATATGTTTTTGAAAAGGTGGCGAAAAACTATAAACTTTTCATTTAGGTGTCGAATGAATTCGACGGACGGATTTGAAGTTATAATCAATTGAACTTTTGTACAAATTACCAAAAATGAATATTTTTATTTTTACGTCGTCGTTAAAATCATCGTTATTATTATTAGTATCATTATTATTATCAAAATAATTATTATTATCATTATTATTATTATTATTATTATTATTAAGATAATAATTATTATTATTATGATTATTATGTTAATTAAAGATAAATAATATTTTTGTCAAAAACTATAAAATTATTATTTTGATCGTTATAATTAATAAAACTATCAATTTATTATTTTTAGTTAAAAATTATTAGTTTGAGTAAAAGAATTATTTTTGACAAGAATACTATTATTATTATTAAAAAAAAAAACTATCATTTTAACATTTTAAAGTTTTTTTTTTTAAAAAAATATTATGGAAATATTATTGTTAACATTTAGTATATTTATAAATACATAATATGTTTAATTTGTTAATAAATGAATTTCGAAATCATTTAGTATAATACAATTTTGTAAAAATATTTTTAAAACTATAAAATTTGTTATATTTAAATATATGTAAACGGTTATAATTTTGTAAAGGTTTTTGGAAGTCTTTTTGAGTCAAACGAATTCTTATTAACTTTTGCATATTAGTCTCGAGCATTAGGATTGAGGTACACTGTAAATTGATTTTATTTGTTAATTAGATATTAATCAATACATAAATATATAATTAATTAGGTTCGTGAATCGAAGGCCAACCTTATAAGTTACCAATGGTGTTATATGTATTTTTACTACAAAATACATTAGGTGAGTATATAGATCCCTTTTAAACTCTAAATATTTTGGGCTGAGAATACATGCGCTGTTTTTATGAATGATTTACGTTATGGACACAAGTGATAAAACTAAATTCTACGTTGAGTTGTACCATGGCATATCTCTTTATACTTGGTAACTGCTAATTACGTGAGGAGCGTAAACGCGAATCCTGTTGATAGATCTATCGGGCTGACATCCCCAACCGGGCTGGACGACCAGCATTTAACGGTTGCACAGTACTTCGTTTCGTTACTACACTCTGGTACGGTGTAGGGTTTATTTAAGAGTATGCTGCTGTGGCTTTTAGTTAAGTATGGTTACCAAGTGCTCAACGTCTTTTCATACACGAGGAGTGTATTATGTATAAACTTTAAATCTTGTGTTCCATGGATTATTATAACGCTACTAGCAACAAACCTATATATCTCACCAACTTTATGTTGACGTTTTAAAGCATGTTATTCTCAGGTATGAATTAAGACTTCCGCTGTGCATTAGCTCATGTTAAGGATACTACTTGGGACCCTTTAAGCCATGATACAAGGACGTTGCATTCGAGTCATTGAAGTTCATTAGAGACTATTATTTAGTAAATGACAGATTAGGTCATTTGGTTATTATGAAATGTTGGGTGAATATGTCAATTCTCGATGTAATGATAGATTGCCTTTTAAGAATAAATGCAACGTTTGTAAAATGTATCATATAGAGGTCAAGTACCTCGCGATGTTATCAACTATTGTAATTCGTTCATAATCAATATGGACGTTGTCCAGATGGATTAGTTCGGGTTGTGAAATTGGTATCAGAGCTGGTTTAATGCCGTTTATGAGCGGGTTAATCGTAGAGGGGGTTCTCACAGTGTTACCTGTGACGAAGCATTGGCTCTTGCCCCTCGCGGTCCCTATTAGGGTTGGCTGTACTGCCGAGAGGCGGGCTGTAAAATCAGTGTCTGAGATACGCTCAGTGGTCACTAAGGCGGTTAGCTGAGACGGCACTGGGTGGGACGTTGTCCCCACTGTTCTCACAGTTGGTATCAGAGTGTTGGTCTTAGCGAACCAGGTCTCCCATTAGTGTGTCTAACTGGTAGTTGTTAGGATGCATTAGTGAGTCTGGACTTTGACCGTGTCTGCCTGTTAAAAGTTTTGCTTATCATTTCTAGTCGGAAATCATCTGCTTATCATCCTTAGGAGTTTCCTGCTTATCATTCTTAAGTCTAGACACGTCTTACTGCATTTATTGCATCGATAGTGTATAGACAAAATTCATATCCTAGCGTATCTGTAGACTTGCCTGACATATGCCGTAAATTCCTCTGTAGTTTACGAAATCTTTGGTATTGTACATAGATATTCTATATAGCTAGAATATCATCCGACATCCGAAAATCATTTCACATTGAAAATCATTTTCATCCATCCAATTACCCCTTGGCGATGAACCTGAAGCACTTACCGGCGAACCTATTCGAAACACCATTTTCTCACTCATTTCTAGTGTATCTCGTCACGATTACATAATATCCCATATCACGAATCTTGTTCATCCGCTCGCTTCGACCGCCAATCATCCCGGTGTACTAGCAGAAGTTAACGAACTACGCGCTCGTGTGACGGCCTTGGAGAACCTGGTGCGAAGGTTACAAACACCAGCAGCAGCACTGGCAGCATAACCAGTACCTCCAATAACATCAACATCGCAATCTTCAGTACCAGCACCATCAACAGCATTACTATCATCAACATCAATGGTATCCTTATCACCCTCAAACCACAACCACATCGTGAATCTCAACGTCACAAATTACACCTCGAGTATAATCACCGTTCTACGTATCGCTCTATCCACTTTATTTTCGTTCTACATATCGCTCTACCTCGATTATCTTCAATTTACGTACCATTCTACCTCATTACCTTCGTTCAATATGGCGATTAAGTAATCTCTAATGCTTTAGAGATTATGTAATCTTGTATTAACAATAAACCTGATGAGTTTAATATCTTATTGACTCATTAAATCTATGATTACATCTGAAGAAAATATATATGCAAGTATATTTTCATAAAGATTGTAATTAAAAATACTTTCGTACAACTGTTAATGATGAAAATATTTTAACGGGTGGGTAGTACCGGAGGAATATTTAGAATTCACATTAATAAGTTACACTGTACATTCTTCGAATCTGATTCAACGATTATTTATTATCCTACTTACAACCACTGATATTCGTATCCGCTCACCCCAGAATAACCATTTTCATTCAAAATTCATATTTGGATTTTGACCTATCAGAATCCAACAAGTGGCATAATGAAGAAAACATTGGATATAATAAAATTTGTTAGAAACAAACGAATTAATTAATTGAAAATCTATTAAGGATTCCACGCTAACTGTTCCGGCTAACTGTTCCCAGCTAACTGATTAACATTTAATTTATCGCAATTTACATTCTCGCAATTTTAATTTCTGCACTGTACTACTGTCGGGACACATGTACAACAATACGTCGGATTAATTCTGAGACAACACGTTGTATAATGGGTCATGATATATATTTATTTATTTTATGCACTTTAAATAACGGGACACGTATACAAGGTTTCGACTTATCATATTGACCCATCTATATATATATTTCGGAACAACGGTAGACACTCTATATGTGAAGGTGGGAGTTGGCTATACAGGGTCGGAGTTGATTCCAAAATATATATATACTTTGAGTTGTGATCGACACCGAGATCGGTACACGGGTCACGATACGTATTAAGTAATTTGAATATTATATATCTAACTTATATATGAACCATTGGACAATTGGACTATTGGACTGTTAACTTTGGACAAGTAAAATGAATTAAAATGTTGATTATAACATATGAAACTAAACTAATCTTCAAGTTTGCCACTTGATTTTATCCTAAACCCCATTCGTATCTTGGCGATTACAATTCGCATTCAAAATCTTTTCATGATTTTTGAAAACACCTCGATCGAGAAGTTGAACCAGCCGCACCTCGTCTACGAAAGAAAGATTTATGCGTACAATTATGCACCTGAAAAACTTTCGAAACCAAAGATATAGTTAAAACGTATTCGCGTCGAATTCCTTATCCTTTATTAGCAAAAACAACCTTACAACTCCTTTCCAAGAAGCTAATTTTGTCACAGCTCCACTTTGATTTCTCAGTAAAACTACTCTTATTATAATCTCGATATTTATACCTCGTCCCTTCGCCATTATCACCGGAGAACCTTTTATATTCCACGACATCATCAGCAGATGTACCAGCAGATCGTTATATCTTTGGCAAAATCCGCAATCAGTATTTTGAAAATCTCGCAGAACTTCTTCAGTTATACCTAAAACGTTTATCTCTAAGAAATTCATACTTCGAAGGTGAAGTTTCTGAAAAACACCCTGGACTATGAAGTAGTTCTTGAAATGCTGATGAAGCAGAAAAAAAAAAAACTGTAAACGACTTTAGCGGTCAAAGTTTGATGATATAGTACAGTGTATTGGTAAAGTTCCGAAAAAGAGAAGGTTGAGAACTGAAAAACGGATTGAGCAAAGTATGAAGGAGACCGTGGACAAATCGTTAAAACTAAACCTGACTTCAAAGGATCCAAATGATTCCGTACCTGTTAAAAACATTAGCAAACACCTTACTCCTCATTCTAAACCTTCGCAGACAAATCTTCCTCGTTATCCATCAATGATAGAAGATTTACGATATCATTGTGCCTTTCATTATAAATATCCTCAATATTCTGAAGATATTTTCATAAGTATTCTTATCTGAGAATATTTATTTCTCCGTAATATCTACGTTACAAAATAAAAGAAACTGTGTTAGTTTCTAAATTCTGAAACCTCCGAGTTTAAAATAGGAATGTTCTGAAGCAGTGTTGGAAACTGATGCATGAATTAGTATAATATAATGAAACTTGATCAACTTCATTATATTACATTAAGCCATGTTAAGTTTCTAATGGAATGTGATGATTCACGTTACCATCATCACGTGCCATGTTACACGGCTCTTACATTCTATTCAATCTCCAAACATATCAGAACGTATCACCCTGATAGTTCTATTTTCTGGAATATTCTGGTAATTTGACCAATCAAAATCATGCCAATACCCTTTCCGGACCATTACAAGAGACGCTTAAACACAAGAGGAGGAAAAGAAAAAGAATGAAGCTCCGAAATAAAAATTGTAGTAAAGATCGCAGCAACTAGGAAAGAACATTAACTGTGGATGACAATGATTATAGAAAACAAAAGCAATAACATCGAAGTATAAGGAAAGATATAAAACCCAACAACCACCCAGAAACTACAAACCGTGTATATCAATACGTATTGCAACGTAAAGATACGGGAAAATTAGAAACAATATAATTCCAAGGAAATCATAAAAGTGAATAGATTCTTCTGGTGACAAATGAAAGAGAAGAATGAAAGATATGAAAGTTAGAAGTATAATAAGAATCAGGATTTGGATGGAGCATATTAAGGAATGAGTAGAGGAAGAAAGAATAGATGGTATGGAAAATAATGTATTGAAGGGGTGAATTTATAGTGAAATATCCGACAAAGAAATCACAACAGAATTATCGCATTAAATCAAAGGAGATCCTGTTTCCTGAATCGCCGAAGAACCAAATCTTATTATGAAAGAATTTCTTTAAATCTCGTGAATTCCGAAAATCAATCATAACCACGTCATCAGTTAAAACGATATCATATTACTCATTTCACTCTCTTTTGTGATAGCTTCGCTCGTACGCTTCACATGATCGAAAAGTTTTATCTACATCTATAAATAATGATAAAACTCCGTTGTTACATCATATTCGTCATGAAAACATTCCTATTGTTATTTATGACAACCTCTACCAAATTTCGGGGACGAAATTTCTTTAACGGGTGGGTACTGTAACGACCCGGAAATTTCTGACTAAATTTAAACCTTAATCTCTATATGTTTCCGACACGATAAGCAAAAACCCTAATGTTGAGTCTAGAAAGTCTGAAATCTATATCTGGAAGATTAGTTACCCTTTTGACCAAGCCTGACGATTCACGAACGTTTATGTGTATATGTGTTATATATTTATTTATAGTTAACGATAACAAAGTATTAGATATGTAATAATAGGTTTCAATATAAGAATATTATATTTAACAGCGAGAGTAAAAGATAATAAGATTTTATAAATATCTGAATCTGTCTTTGTCAAAATATTAACGAGTCGTTTTAATAAAATAAAGGTTTTAACGTTATTCTAAAAGTCGTAATTTTCTTTCTTGAAAACTTTTGTCATTTCGTAAACATTAACGGTCCGTGATAAAATAGGTATTTAAATAAAACATGTTTATTAAATATATTTTTGGTATTTTATAAAATAATATAAAACGTTTTGAATTTATACTTTGGAAAAATAATTAAACTTTGATTTATACAAGGAAATGACCACAATGCTCAAAACACTATGTTATATTTTTAGTGGGATCATTCTCATAATTTAAATGTATTATTTTTTTTTTTTTTTGATAAAGGTACGAGTCCCAAACCGTAAAATGTTAATTTTCTTAGCGTACGAAACTTCGATTGGAAAACCGGACCCGGGACATTGGTCAAGTGACAACGTAAAAGTAATTTTTGTAAAAATTATATTCTTACCCTAAAAGTAAATAAAATATAATAATTGAATAATTATAAAAATTAAATATATTAATATATAAAAATAAACATCGGATTCCATAGAGATTAGTGGGTGACCATGTTTAGGATGTGGCTATAAAAGGCTGTGTTTGTGCTTTGATTTCTTTCACACAAAAACTATCTATCTCTTTTTCCTTACTCCGTAATATTATTATCTATTTTATTACTTTATTAAAATTTAAAATCTTATTATTAATATTATTATTATTATTATTAATATCAAGATCAAAATCAAGATTTTTATAAATCTTCGAATTAGGAGAGTTATTAGTATCAAATTTATACAAAATTCTATGACGAAGTTCTGCCCAAGTGTTCCAAAACTGGTTTGATAAATGGGATAGAATTAAGGAGTATATGGGTTAGTACTATGGAAGTTATGGGTATGGATCGAGGGTTTTGCTCGTGAGACAAACTAGTGTTTATTATCTCTGTGACGTTTATATATCTTTCCTGCAATATTGAATCTCAATATTGATACGTGAGCACTCTAAACTAAACTTTTATTTACTTTTAGTGTATCCCTGACTAGTGCTCGAGAATTTAGGATCAAGCATGTTTATTTATTTATTTTGTCAAAATATACATTAGGATAGAATCTGAATTAGTTACTCCTGCGGTCAAAATAAGATATATGAATTATATGTTTTTGAAAAGGTGGCGAAAAACTATAAACTTTTCATTTAGGTGTCGAATGAATTCGACGGACGGATTTGAAGTTATAATCAATTGAACTTTTGTACAAATTACCAAAAATGAATATTTTTATTTTTACGTCGTCGTTAAAATCATCGTTATTATTATTAGTATCATTATTATTATCAAAATAATTATTATTATCATTATTATTATTATTATTATTATTATTAAGATAATAATTATTATTATTATGATTATTATGTTAATTAAAGATAAATAATATTTTTGTCAAAAACTATAAAATTATTATTTTGATCGTTATAATTAATAAAACTATCAATTTATTATTTTTAGTTAAAAATTATTAGTTTGAGTAAAAGAATTATTTTTGACAAGAATACTATTATTATTATTAAAAAAAAAAACTATCATTTTAACATTTTTAAGTTTTTTTTTTAAAAAAATATTATGGAAATATTATTGTTAACATTTAGTATATTTATAAATACATAATATGTTTAATTTGTTAATAAATGAATTTCGAAATCATTTAGTATAATACAATTTTGTAAAAATAT
Organism: Rutidosis leptorrhynchoides; assembly: GCF_046630445.1. NCBI lineage: Eukaryota > Viridiplantae > Streptophyta > Magnoliopsida > Asterales > Asteraceae > Rutidosis > Rutidosis leptorrhynchoides. The sequence continues at coordinate 651,074,992 of NC_092334.1, read as the reverse complement.
TTTTAAAACTATAAAATTTGTTATATTTAAATATATGTAAACGGTTATAATTTTGTAAAGGTTTTTGGAAGTCTTTTTGAGTCAAACGAATTCTTATTAACTTTTGCATATTAGTCTCGAGCATTAGGATTGAGGTACACTGTAAATTGATTTTATTTGTTAATTAGATATTAATCAATACATAAATATATAATTAATTAGGTTCGTGAATCGAAGGCCAACCTTATAAGTTACCAATGGTGTTATATGTATTTTTACTACAAAATACATTAGGTGAGTATATAGATCCCTTTTAAACTCTAAATATTTTGGGCTGAGAATACATGCGCTGTTTTTATGAATGATTTACGTTATGGACACAAGTGATAAAACTAAATTCTACGTTGAGTTGTACCATGGCATATCTCTTTATACTTGGTAACTGCTAATTACGTGAGGAGCGTAAACGCGAATCCTGTTGATAGATCTATCGGGCTGACATCCCCAACCGGGCTGGACGACCAGCATTTAACGGTTGCACAGTACTTCGTTTCGTTACTACACTCTGGTACGGTGTAGGGTTTATTTAAGAGTATGCTGCTGTGGCTTTTAGTTAAGTATGGTTACCAAGTGCTCAACGTCTTTTCATACACGAGGAGTGTATTATGTATAAACTTTAAATCTTGTGTTCCATGGATTATTATAACGCTACTAGCAACAAACCTATATATCTCACCAACTTTATGTTGACGTTTTAAAGCATGTTATTCTCAGGTATGAATTAAGACTTCCGCTGTGCATTAGCTCATGTTAAGGATACTACTTGGGACCCTTTAAGCCATGATACAAGGACGTTGCATTCGAGTCATTGAAGTTCATTAGAGACTATTATTTAGTAAATGACAGATTAGGTCATTTGGTTATTATGAAATGTTGGGTGAATATGTCAATTCTCGATGTAATGATAGATTGCCTTTTAAGAATAAATGCAACGTTTGTAAAATGTATCATATAGAGGTCAAGTACCTCGCGATGTTATCAACTATTGTAATTCGTTCATAATCAATATGGACGTTGTCCAGATGGATTAGTTCGGGTTGTGAAAGTTTAGTTCACAGGCAGTCTTCATTTCGTAAAAACCTAAAAAAAAATAAAAATTCAGAATGGGGGGAGAAGACTAGTTCTTTAGGGTCTGCTAGGGAAAGACCATTCGGGTTCCATTTTCGAGAACTACACGAAAACAGACAATCTAACTCTAACAGAAATACATATTATCCTTTAAAGACTTGATTCTCCCCACACTTAGTTAGCTGTGGTGTCGAAATTGTGATTAACTTCGTTGTCGACTTCCATCGAACCATGTATGTAATGTTTAACTCTGTGACCATTAACTTTAAATTCAATTCCATTTGAATTTATTAATTCTATCATTCCGTATGGGAAAACTCTTTTGACTATGAATGGTCCAGACCATCTTGATTTCAATTTTCCAGGAAATAGCTTGAATCGTGAATTGAAAAGAAGAACTCTGTCTCCTTCTTTAAATTCTTTTGAACTTCTGATTCTTTTATCATGCCATTTCTTCGTTCTTTCTTTATAGATTAACGAATTTTCGTATGCTTCATGTCTTAATTCTTCTAATTCGTTTAATTGACTTAATCGTAGACGTCCGGCTTCATGTAAATCAAGATTACATGTCTTCAAAGCCCAAAATGCTTTGTGTTCAATTTCTACTGGAAGATGACATGCTTTTCCATAAACAAGTCTAAAAGGTGTGGTTCCAATTGGAGTTTTGTAGGCTGTTCTAAAAGCCCAGAGTGCATCCTCCAATTTAATGGACCATTCCTTCGGATTTGATCCTACGGTTTTCTCTAGAATACGTTTTAAAGCTCGGTTGGTATTTTCAACTTGTCCACTTGTTTGTGGATGATATGCGGTGGAGATTTTATGAGTTACTCCATATCTTTTTAGAACTTTCTCAAGTTGATTATTACAGAAATGAGTACCCCGATCACTTATTAAAGCTTTCGGTGTTCCAAACCTTGCAAAAAGACATTTTAAAAAGTTGACTACGACTCGTGCATCGTTAGTTGGGAGAGCTTGTGCTTCCGCCCATTTAGATACATAATCAATGGCTACGAGTATATATAGATTATTATGAGATTTTGGAAATGGACCCATAAAGTCAATACCCCAAATGTCAAATACTTCACATACTTGGATGACATTTTTTGGCATTTCATCACGTTGACTTATTTTTCCGACCCTTTGACATGCATCACAGGATTTGCAAAGAAGGTGTGCGTCTTTGTAAATTGTTGGCCAATAGAATCCAGCTTCATAAACTTTTCTTGCTGTTAGTTGAGGCCCATAATGCCCTCCTGTTGGTCCTGTGTGACAATGGTTTAAAATTTTACTAGCTTCATCTCCAAATACACATCGGCGTATTATTCCATCGGGACAACTTTTAAACAGATGTGGATCTTCCCAGAAATAGTGTTTTATATCACTGAAGAATTTCTTTCGTCTTTGGTATGATAATCCTTTTTCAAGGAATCCACAAACTAAGTAGTTTGCATAGTCTGCAAACCATGGGATTTCTTTATAATCTATCTTCAATAGATATTCATCAGGAAAGTTGTCTTGTATGGCTGATTCATTTAGAACTTCTAATTCGGGATTTTCAAGACGAGAAAGATGATCAGCGACGAGATTTTCTGCTCCTCTTTTATCTCGGATTTCAATATCAAACTCTTGTAAGAGTAAGATCCAACGGATTAATCTTGGTTTAGCATCTTGTTTTGAAAATAGGTATCTAAGAGCAGAATGGTCGGTATAGACCACCGTTTTTGCTAGAACGAGATATGATCGAAATTTGTCAAAAGCAAAGACAATAGCAAGGAGTTCTTTTTCAGTAGTTGTATAGTTTGTTTGTGCTCCTTGTAACGTCTTACTAGCATAATATATAGGTTGAAATCGTTTTTCAATCCTTTGTCCTAAAACGGCTCCCATTGCAAAATCACTTGCATCGCACATTAGTTCAAATGGTAGATTCCAATTTGGTGTTATCATGATCGGTGCATTAGTGAGTTTCTCTTTAAGAATATTAAAAGATTTGATACACTCATCTGAAAAGATGAATGGAGCATCCTTTTCTAGGAGTTTATTCATAGGAGTGGCAATTTTTGAAAAATCTTTTATGAAACGTCGGTAAAAACCGGCATGCCCTAGAAAACTCCTAACTCCTCTAACATTGGTGGGATGTGGAAGTTTAGCAATTACATCTACTTTAGCTCTATCCACTTCAATTCCTTCTTTTCAAATTTTATGTCCAAGAACGATGCCTTCTTTAACCATGAAATGGCATTTCTCCCAATTAAGTACTAGATTTGATTTTTCGCATCTAATTAGCATTCGTTCCAGATTAACTAGACATGATTTAAATGTATCACCGAAGACTGAAAAGTCATCCATGAAAACTTCCATGCATTCTTCTATCATGTCGTGAAAAATCGCCATCATACACCTTTGAAAGGTTGCAGGGGCGTTACAAAGTCCAAATGGCATGCGTTTGTAAGCAAAAGTACCATAAGGGCACGTGAATGTGGTTTTCTCTTGATCTTCGGGTGCTATTGGAATTTGAAAATATCCGGAAAATCCATCTAGAAAACAATAGTAGCTATTTCCGGCTAATCTTTCCAACATTTGATCTATGAAAGGTAAGGGAAAGTGATCTTTTCTGGTGGCGTCATTTAATTTTCTATAATCAATACATACACGCCATCCTGTTACAGTCCTAGTAGGAATAAGCTCATTTTTCTCATTTGTAATGACAGTCATGCCACCCTTCTTAGGTACGCATTGAACTGGGCTTACCCATGGACTATCAGAAATTGGATATATCAAACCTGCATCTAGCAGTTTAATAATCTCTTTCTTAACTACATCTTGCATATTAGGATTTAGTCTTCTTTGGCGTTGCACATACGTTTTATGACCTTCTTCCATAAGGATTTTATGTGTGCAATACGAAGGACTTATTCCTTTAATATCATGAATCTTCCATGCAATGGCTGGTTTATGAGCTTTCAACACAGAAATGAGTTGTGATTTCTCATTTTCAGTAAGAGAAGACGATATTATTACAGGTAATTCAGATTCACCATGTAAATAAGCGTATTCCAAATGGTTTGGAAGTGGCTTTAACTCTAATTTCGGAGGTTCTTCTATCGATGATTTATATCGATATCTGTCTTCTTCTTTTAGCATTTGAATTTCTTCTGTTGTTGGTTCATATCCATTAGCTATTAGTGTAGCTAACATTTCAGCTTCATCAATTGGTTCATTACCTTCTCCTAAAGAACATTCTCCTGTTCCTTGTAATTCTGGAAATTCTTCTAATAATTCTGCATGTGCATCTATAGTTTGAATATAATAACATGTATCATCTGCAGATTGTCGTTGTTGCATTGCTCTATCAACTGAAAAGGTAACACTCTCATCCTCTATACTTAGGGTCAGTTTCTTACCGAACACGTCTATCATTGCTTTAGCCGTGTTTAAGAATGGTCTTCCTAATATGAGAGGAACTTGAGAATCTTCTTCCATGTCCAGAACAACAAAATCTACTGGAAATACTAAAGTACCAACTTTAACTAGCATGTTCTCCATTATCCCTCTAGGATATTTTATTGATCTATCGGCTAGTTGTATGCTTATTCTGGTTGGTTTCAATTCTCCAAGGTTTAGTTTAGCGTATAGTGAATACGGCATTAGATTTATACTAGCACCTAAGTCTGCCAATGCTTCTATTGAACTAAGACTACCCAGAAAACATGGAATTGTGAAACTTCCTGGATCAGATAGTTTTTCTGGTATCTTATTCAACAGCACTGCTGAACAATTAGCATTCATAGTAACAGCCGAGAGTTCTTCCATTTTCTTTCTATTTGAGATTAGATCTTTCAAGAATTTAGCATATCTTGGCATTCCTGAAATCACATCAATGAAAGGAAGATTTACATTTATCTGTTTAAACATATCCAAGAATTTGGATTGCTCGGCTTCAAGTTTTTCTTTCTTCATTTTACTCGGGTAAGGAAGTGGTGGTTGATATGGTTTAACATAAGGTTTATCCTTAACTGTGTTATCTTCTTTAACCTTTTCAACTACCGGTTCTTTTTCCTTATCTTGATCAGGTTGTGGTTCTTGTGGAGTAGGAATAGCTTCATCAGAAGTTACAGGTATTTCAGGTGGTTTAAGTGTTGTACCACTTCTTGTGGTAATGGCTTTAGCTGTTTCATTTCTGGGGTTAGCATTTGTATCACTGGGTAGACTTCCCGGTTTTCTTTCACCTATTAACCTTGCTAGGTTACTCACTTCTTGTTCCAGATTTTGAATAGAAGCTTGTTGATTTCTAAATGCTTGAGCATTTTATTCATTAGTTTGTTTCTGAGAGGTGAAAAACTGCGTTTGAGTTTCAACTAGCTTTGTCATCATATCTTCTAAATTCGGCTTTTTATCATCGGTTTGTTGTGGTGGTTTGTTTTGAAAATTAGGTCTTTGCTGATTGTAATTGTTATTGGATACTTGTTGATTGGTAGGACCTTGTTGGTTGTTGTATGGAATATTTCGGTTATAATTCTGGTTTTGATTGTAAATCGGTCTTGGCGGTTGATAATTATTCTGATAATTATTTCCAGGCCTTTGGTTTATGTATGAAATATTCTCTCTTTGTTCCATTGTTAATTCAATACTGAGACAATCTTTTGTCAAATGTGGTCCTCCACACTGCTCACAACTAATTCGTATTGAGTGAATATCTTTAGTCATCTTTTCCATTCGTCTCTCCACAGCATCTATCTTTGCGGAAATGGAATCTAAGTCATGGCTAGAATCGGCTCTAGCTGCTTTAGATGATCTAACGATATCTTTTTCTTGGTGCCACTCATGTGAGTGGGAAGCAGTATTATCAATAATTTTGTAAGCATCAGTTTCGGTTTTCTTCATAATAGAACCACCAGCTGCTATATCTATGTCTTTCCTTGTAGTGATGTCGCATCCTTGGTAGAATATTTGTACTATTTGACAGGTGTCTAAACCATGTTGCGGACATCCTCTTAATAACTTTCCATATCTTGTCCACGCCTCATATAGAGTTTCATTTGGCTTCTGTGTGAACGTAACAATTTCTGCTTGAAGTCTTACGGCTTTAGATGCAGGAAAGAATTGTTTAAGAAATTTGTCAACTAAAACGTCCCATGTATCGATCGCCCCTTCAGGTAACGATTCCAACCAATCTTTGGCTTCTCCCTTTAAAGTCCAGGGAAATAACATGAGATATATCTGTTCATCCTCCACTTCTCGGATTTTAAATAGTGTGCAGATCCTATTAAAGGTACGTAGATGTTCATTTGGATCTTCCTTCGGCGCACCACTAAATTGGCATTGATTAGTCACCATGTGTAGAATTTGTCCTTTGATTTCATAATCTGGCGCATTAATGTCTGGATGAGTAATTGCGTGACCTTGGCCAGTGCGTTTAGCTCTCATTCGGTCTTCCATACTTAAAGGTTCCAGATTCTCCATAATTGAATTTGTTGAATCGGTATCACTAGATGATTCTGATTTAATGGTTCGTTCCTCAACAATCTCTGTTTGAATGATTGGTGGCTCCGGAGGAAAGTTTAGTGGTTCAGGATCTACGAACCGTTCCTGAATATTCTCCGGATTCTCAATTGTGAGGTCGGGTTCAAAAAATGGATTATCGGAAATTTGAACTGAAGTACTTGGTCGACTGGATGACGATTCTAAAGAAAAATCAACGGCGGTTATATTTGCTAAATGTCTTGATCGAGTTACAGGTGGTGAACGTACAAAAGGTGATGAACGTCTTGCTCGGTGCATTCACTGAATATCCTATTAGTTTTAAAAAGGAAAGAAAAATTATAATAAGTTATCCAATTAATAGACTTTTCTGATTTTGCCCACGTTTCGAATAGCCAAAAGATGCAGCAGAGGGGCAGGATTCGTTTGGTCTCAATATAATTGAGGACTGTTTGGCTCCAATAACCCGGTCCACGTACAAATCCAACTATTACTACGAACCAGAAAATTTTGATGTCTATTAATTTAACCACTTAAAATAAATTTTCGTAATTTTAAGAAATTTAGATAAGAAGTAGAATAAAAATCTATGTCCTAAAACTAGAATAGCGAGAAATAAGAAAGAAAAAGAGTTCGTCGGAAAAAGGTTGAAAAAGAAAAATTGGTTGAAAAATAAAAGGTGACGAAAAAATAAAAGAAACTTATAAAAACTTAAAAATACTTGACTAACCTAACCTTATTACTACAACTAATTTAAAATTATAATCGCAAATTGAAATTACTAATTGGAATGATAATTGATACATAGTAAAAGGTGTCTAAAAATATTAAAGCTTACAGGAAAAACTAAATCCCCAAATGGAAATAACTTAAAAAGAAACTAAAACTTAAAAAGGCGTCGCAAAATTCTAAAGCACCTAAATCTTAGTCTAAAGAAAAAGCACTTAAGGAATTCTACGGCAAAGCCTAAAAATCTAGGAGTAAAAATGACTATAGCAAAAACTAAGTTTAAAATTAAATATGAGCTAAAAATACAAAAGTTACGCTAAAACGATTAAAAAGGGACAAAATATAAAAATATACAAAAAGTTGTAAAAAGTACAATTTTTATAAAAATATTATTTTTATATTATTTATTTTATTAAACTATTAATTTTACAATTTAACTAAACTAATTTAACTAAAATATATAAATCAAATAAAAAGTAAAAGTAATTATAATAATAATAATTAGTTAGGGTTTAATAATAATTAATTAATAATTACCGTAATAAATGCTGAATTAGGGCTTCTGTCCGTGTGTCAGGTACCCTCCGCGAGTTGCGGTAATTTATAAAGAAAACCCCGCGAGTCGCGGGGTTCAGAATTTCAGATCTGGAGCAGTTTGAAATTTTACGCGTTTTTCTTTATTTAATTTTTTATTTTATTTTCTGTTTTTAATTTTTTCTGTTTATAAAAAAAATAATATGTGTATAAATAAAACTTATATTTAAAACTTAAATAAAAATAGAATCACTTTATAATTTTATAAATAAAAATCTTAAAACTAGATTTATATATATTTTTTTATATATTTTTTTTTATATGTTTTTAAATAAAAACAAAATACTTAAATAAAACTTATGTTTTTATAAACTAAAAATTAAAGAAACTTTATAAAACTTAAATATTTAACAAAATCTTAAAATACTTATATTTTTGTTTTTCTTTTTATATTTTTGAATAATTAAAACGTATTTTTACAAAAGCGACTTTTAATAGAAGTAAACTAAAATTTTTATTTTTTTTTATTAGCGTTGCGCTTCCGGCGTTTAGAAAGATCCCCGGCAGCGGCGCCAAAAATACTTGATGTTATGCGAGGTGTATATAAAATAGCTTATATTTTACTAGGAAAAACTATTAAATACGATACAATTTTACACAAGATATTTATTTATTTATAGAATGGATATACTTAAACCTTGCTACAACACTTATAGGCAGTGTACCTAATCGTACAGTAGTGTAGTTTTTAGTAAGTCCGGTTCGTTCCACAGGGAATCTTTTTTTTAAACAAAGCTCAACGCTATATTAGTTTACTTTTATAAAAATACAAACATATATATAAGTAATATTATTATTATAAAGGGGGGTTTTTACCGTTTAATGACCGGTTTGTCGATTTTAAAACTTTAGTCGCAGTTAAAACCTAATGTAAACTATTAAATAAATAAAAGACTTTAAATTAAAGCGTAAAGTAAATAACGATAATGAAATTGCAATAAAAGTGCGATAAAATAAAATTGCGATAATTAAAAAGTACGATAATTAAAAGTGCGATTAAATAACAATAAATAAAAGTGCGATAATTAGAAGTGCAATTAAATATAAAATAAAGGAAATTAAATATGAAATAAAAGAATTATGCTTATTTAAACTTCCGTAATCATGATGTTTGACGTGTTGATTTTAGTTTTATGCCCATGGGTTAATTGTCCTTTGTCCTGGATTATTTAATCTGTCCGTCTGGTTTTTGTCCATAACAGTCCATCAGTCATAAATATAAAGTGCGAGTGTCCTCGTCAAATTATTCTTATACCCGAAGTTAAATATTCCAACTAATTGGGGATTCGAATTGTAACAAGGTTTTAATACTTTGTTTAATGAATACACCAGGTTATCGACTGCGTGTAAACCAAGGTTTTACTACTTTGTTAACAATTACACCAATTACCCTTTAATGTAATTTCACCCCTGTTTTAATTATTCTAGTGGCTATTAATCCATTCCCGTGTCCGGTTAAATGAACGATTATTCGTACATATAAATACCCCGCCCATCGTGTCCGATTGAGTGTATATGGTAATTTATAGGCCAATTGTAAATCTTTATATTAACATTAACAAACTATCATTTAGTTAAACAAATATAAAGCCCATTAATAGCCCATAGTCTAATTTCCACAAGTGTCGTTCTTTTGTCCAAACCCCAATTATGGTACAAAGCCCAATTACCCAATTTTAGTAATTAGCCCAACATCATGATTACTTCGTTTTAAATAAGCATAATAATAACTTAGCTACGAGACATTAATATAAAAAGGTTGAACATAACTTACAATGATTAAAAATAGCGTAGCGTTACACGGACAGAATTTCGACTTACACCCTTACAACATTCGCTAACATACCCTTATTATTAGAATTAAAATTAAAATTAAAATTAAAATATAAATTATATATATATATTTTACGTATATATGAGAGAAGAGAGAAAAAGATTATCAATTGTGATCAGAATTCGGTTGGCTTTATAGGGATTTTCGATTTTTGGGGCTCCGCGACTCGCGGTGAATTTTGCCTTCAAACTCCGCGAGTCGCGGAGGTTACTTTTACAGCTCAGAGGAGTTTGGCTCTTTGTTTACCGACGGTTTATAATATATATATAATATATATATAATTAATATAATTAATTATATTATATTTATATACATAGTTAACTTGTAATTTTTAGTCCGTTGCGTCGAGCGTTAAGAGTTGACTCTGGTCTCGGTTCCGGATTTTCGAACGTCCTTGCGTACAATTTTATATTTTGTACTTTGCATTTTGAATCTTGTACTTTTGTAATTTCGAGACGTTTCTTATCAATAATTGGAACCTCTTTGATTGTCTTTTGTTCTTTTGAGCTTTTTGGTCGTTTGCGTCTTCAATTCGTCGAATCTGTCTTTTGTCTTCACCTTTTATTATTTAAACGAATATCACTTGTAAATAGAACAATTGCAACTAAAAGCTTGTCTTTCTTGAGGAATAATGCTATGAAATATATGTTCGTTTTTAGCATTATCAATAATGTAACTAACTCCATGTATCACGGGGTATCAAATTAATCATATGTATCAGTAAATAAATAATCATGACAAATATATCAACTGATAAACACACAACTACATTGTTCAGAGATCACTGTTTATTACACACCATTGATTCAAGGCTAACAGACTAGCCTTATCAAATTACACATTTAACGTAACTAAATATAAACACACGAAATCACAAGCATTAGAATTATCCTTCAATAACATCCTCTGGAACTGACTTTAATCTGTAATTTGTGTCCTCAAACAGATCAAGCTCATCAAACAAATGATTTAAAAGAACGGCATAGGGAAATGGTTTTCCCTCGGTATCCATTATGTCTTTCATGATGTTAATGACAATCTGAATAAAATTCACCTTGATTCGTTCCGTAAAACAATACAACAGAACAGCCTCTGTACCAGAAAGCAAATCATCATTTGGATTTCTAAACACCACGTTTCTTTTAATAATCCTCATGTTAGGTACCAAGTCATCCCTAACATCACTATCTCTGATCTCAATTCTATTGGAACCAATTACATACCCTGGCTTAGTGATGTGAGAAGCCACCCCACCAGCGTCAAATTTGCCAGAAATCTTTCTAAGATCTTTACTAGGGCAATAAATCTTGGCTCCCCAGTAAGGCAATAGTAAGTGATCAGCAAACTCATCTATGGTCCACTTATAGGCATTACCAAAGAAGTTAGCATGAACATGCTTCATCTTACCTTCCTCTAAGGCCACACTAGAATAGAACTCTTGAATAAGCTTAGGATAGTAATGATTCCCTATCTGAAGAAATGTTAAGCAATCTAAACCTTTCCACTGATCTTGAGTGGTCTGTGTTGCAACAACTTTGGACTCTACTTGGATAGGCCTGTGTTTGGCCAAAGCTTTCCTACGTTCAAGATCATATCTCCAAGTTCCACTTAACATACTACTTGGACCTGACATTCTTAGAGCAAGACTATACAAAATATTCAGTATAATATGTCATGAATTTAACAAAATAATCAAAAACAGCAAAAATCAAAAAATTAGGGTTTCAATACACTCGGTCGAGTGTGTACACACACGGGCGTGTGTGTAGTCAACCAGTCGAGTGTGTGAACTCACTCGGTCAAGTGTTTCACACACTCGGTCGAGCGTGTTCATCCAGATGTTTTCTCCCAATTTCACAAATCTGTTGTTTTGATTCAAGATCTGGTCATATTAGCCTCTAAACAGGCCGATTAACATAATCACACAATCAATTTTAACAAAACAAGTCTAAAAAGCATATGATTAGAGTTTTAAGCTTCAGACCTAAAATCATCGATTAAAAACAAACGAGAATGAGTTAAGTTACCTCGATATGGGCACTGTAATCACAAAGAGATATTGTATGTAAAAAGCACGATCAAAAACTCGTTCTACAACTTCGAAAAATCTGGGTAAAATACTCTCTAAAAATCACCAAGTGTTTTGAGCCGTTCTTATACCCACAGACACACTCGGTCGAGTGTGTCACTCACTCGGCCGTGAGAGTGTACATACTCGTCCGAGTGTGTTAATTAAACAAACACCTCATTTTTCATGTCAGTCGGTCGTGTGTGAGGGTCACACGGTCGAGTGTGTATACTCACTTGGCCGAATGTCTATTGATTTCAAAATATAAAACTTTTAACTTTCAACTTCACAAACTTTTCTTGTCCACTCCCACTGGGACTGATCTCCACAGTATAAAAACAAACACACTTTGTTCCTTTAAGCTCTAAACAACTTATTTTCAAATTTAACGTAAAACATAGGATTCCTTTCACAGTAAACCTTTCCGAGAACTGAGTTGCTAAGCTTAATAAACAAAACAGAAATTCACACGCAACAAACTTATGAATGCAAATATTTTTGATTTTTCAGATATGTATGCACATGTAAATTTACAAAGCGAACAACTGTACAAGATCCAGCGTGTCATGATCAACAGTATTAAATCAGACATAGTAAATAACATTTAAACTTACAGGTCTGTAAACATCCACCTTCTAACATCAATTTCATTACACGATAGTATAAGCAGATAAATGATGTTATTAGCATGAAAACAAGTGATACAGGTTATCATGAATCACACTAAGAGGAGCATAACCCATATTTTTGTGAGTTAACATATCAAATTGATTTAATCTTATGATTCGGGGATCAGAACTGAACTATGTTGACATGTTACTCCACAATTTATTCATTAACGTATTTGATAAAGCATATACAGAATAACTTTCAAATATATCAATAAACATTTACCAACTTTCACCCTAGACTTTGATGATCATGTTAGATTAATTACTTTAACATCTTACAATGTTAGTTTTTGATCACGAAGTCAGTCCTCATTTGAGATCGCACAATGTTTCAGGTAGAACAATTGAGCACAAGTATATTGACAATGTCCTCTTATCACCTCAATGTACTTTCAATTTGATTGAACAGAACCATCTCACGATGTTTCTAGCAACCCTGTCAGCCATGAGCTTCTACCTTAAACTTACACTTTTCATTTCAGATAACCTTGTTTGTCTCAAATTTATTGCATACTTTGTCAATACACATACCAGCCGCTATAAACCCCATACTTAAACGGAAATCGTATGATGTATGATGTTTGATGGATGGAAGTGATAAATATATTTGAGTGATGAAACGCTGAGTTACCTTCCAGATGATATTCCCTCTATCTAGGTCAATAGGTACAATCCCATACCACAGACAAAAGATGTAAAGTCCACCAAATTAGAGATGTGGACTGAATGATTTAAGTTCTCTATATCTGATGATCTGATAATTTCTCCCCCTCAGATGTAGATAATTAAATCTTCCAAACAATTCTCCGATTTTGATATCTGTTGTCTCAGACTTAGATAGCATAGGAATCTCTGAAGCTTTGTTCAATTCTTGATCTATGATTCTCTTGCAGTAATGTGGTGCATCATTTTATTTACAACTTTGAATAAATAAACATAAACATAACATAACTTGCATTTTTGTGACAACCCAAACCAAACCACGAACAACCCGCGTTAAAATACGAAATAAAAAAAAATATTTCCTGCTCAGCATGTGGCGCGGCGCGCCAAACTGGTCTGTCCAAAAAAGTTTTAAACGCGAAAAAGATCGACTACTTCCCGTCATAATTAGACCGAACGCTTTCACCAACATTTTCAAATATGTAAAACTAACACGATTCAAACATAAAAACGAGTTTTACATGATGGGGCCCACATTGGCCGATTTACGAGTTTAATACAAAATATGAGTTTCGACCGCCAAAAATTTTAAGTACCAAACTACACTACGAGCATGGCGTTTGGGATTAAACTACCCAAGTCTCGGTCAACCTCCAAGAACTAATACTTCCAAAAAGCGTCCCCTAATCAACAAAGCGGGATCTCTATTCCATGATAATGCCCTTACCCTTATCCACAACCGAACCTATAAAAATAGTAAACAACGAGAGGGTAAGCAAAGCTTAGTGAATGCAATAATTATACACATACATATATAATCTACTTACTTGCATCACTTACACATTATCGCACACGAGCTAGCAATTCGACAACCATGCAAAACATTAAGCATATACCAATAACCGCAAATTCTTAAGGAGCTAGCAATACCAACAGCATATAGTTCATAATTAAATATGCTAACACAACATTCTTATAACCATGGTTAACCAATCGAGCAAGGGAACGGTACTTAAAAGGCCGTTGGTGTTCGTAACATCCGTTAGTGTTACTTAAACGACGCGTAATCACTAATCCCCCACGTGATGTCTTAAACAACGCGACTCACTCACCCCCATGACAATGTGGCATCTTGAACAACGCGACGAATCCACATGCCAATCAAAACGATGAGTGGTGTCTTAAACAACGCGACATCCACTCCCATGACAATGTGGTGCCTTAGACAACGCGACAATGCCACATGTCAATCAAACAATGAGTAGTGTCTTAACAACGCGACAATACTACTCGTTACATAGAACGTGGTGTCTTAACAACGCGACAATGCCACATCCATTCTACACAAATAAATACATTATATACATACACGCATAATTATTCCACTCACCTTACGCCTTCGGTGAATCAATAAAATCAAGCTTGAATCTTCAAGGTAACGCACCTATTATCACGCACATACAATCAATCAACCATTCAAGTTGGTCAAACTCACAACACTTACTACTACTATGTCATTTTGACCCATTTGGACACCTAACCCATAATTGGGTCCTCTTTTGCCAAAACCCTAACATTAGCCAAGTTAGGTCTTAAAACATCTTTTAACACTAGGTTTATGCATTAATCACAAACATTTACTAACTTAGGTCTATTTTGACCCATTTGACCCATTTAAGGTCAACACACCCATTTCGGGTCATCCACTAACCCACACAACACCCATTTACATAAATATTGGTGTTCTAGCAATTTACTAACTAATTAAGGTTTGTTAACAACAATTAATACTTGAAAAACCCTAGTTAGTCATCTTTGAGTCAACATAACCCTAATTCACCCAAAATACCCAATTTACTAACAAAGTGGGTTTTAGGTTCACCATTAACCCTAACCCTAACCCTTACACAAAACTAAATTAGAAAATCAAGTTTAGAGCATACCACTACACTCAAAATGTAGCTAGGAAGTAGATGAACAAGTTTAGTGCTTGAGCTTGAGCAAGATTCCACATTCTTCTTCTCCAAAAATGAGTTTTCTCACACTAGGTTAACACTCTCTCTCTAAAATTGAATGGATGAGGATAAGGTAGATGGAAATGGAGCAAATGGCACTCCAAAAACTGATCCAAAGCCTTTAAGTCGGCCCTTAAGTGATTTTACCAAATTGCCCTCAAAATATCTAATTTAAAAAGAAAGGAATCTGTCAGCCCGTAGTGGCGCGGCGCGCCATAGGGCCGCGCGGCGCGCCAAATGCCCAGTTCAGCTTCTTTTGTCTTTTAATTATATACAACGTAAACCCCACAACTTGAATAACTTATTCACACATATTTACAAGGAAAAATATTCGGGTCTTACAACTCTCCCCCGCTTACATCGGAGCGCGTCCTCGCGATCCAAGCCGCATGACAAGCGGGAAGATAAACCAACACAAATTCCTCGGGTTCCCATGTAAACTCGGAACCTTTACTACGATGCCATTGAACCTTAAAGGTCCTCACCTCCTTGTTACGCAACATTTTCACTTTCTCATCAAGTATAGCAATCGGCTCTTCAATATATTCAAACTTATTGTTTAGCTCGATTTCGTCTAATGGCATCCACGAAGAATCATCCGCAAGACACTTACGGAGGTGGGAAACATGAAATGTGTTATGGATCCCCGCAAGTTCTTCGGGTAATTCCAATCGATATGCAACTTCACCAACACGAGCTAAAACTTTGAATGGCCCAATAAATCGAGGAGCTAACTTTCCCCGTTTTCGAAATCAGATAATACCCTTCTATGCCGAAACCTTAAGCATTACCATGTCGCCTTCTTGAAATTCGATCGTTCGTCTACGTTTATCGGCATACGACTTTTGTCTATCTTGAGCCTTCTTCAGATGATCCCGAATAATCTCAATCTTGTTATTCGTCTCCAAAACCAAATCGGTACTCCCGATTTTCCCTTGACCCACTTAACCCCAACAAATTGGAGTTCGACACCTACGCCCATAAAGCATCTCATAAGGTGGCATCCCGATACTAGTGTGATAACTATTATTGTACGAGAATTCTACCAAAGG
This sequence comes from Rutidosis leptorrhynchoides, assembly GCF_046630445.1. Classification (NCBI taxonomy): domain Eukaryota; kingdom Viridiplantae; phylum Streptophyta; class Magnoliopsida; order Asterales; family Asteraceae; genus Rutidosis; species Rutidosis leptorrhynchoides. The sequence goes on along the minus strand of NC_092334.1, from coordinate 651,058,781 downwards.
CAAGTGCTCATCCCAACTACCACCGAAATCAATAATGCACGCCCGTAACATATCTTCCAAAGTTTGATTCGTACGTTCGGTTTGACCGTCCGTTTGAGGATGATACGTCGTGCTCAACTTTAATTGCGTACCCATATCTTCTTGAAACTTTTCCCAAAATTGAGATGTGAAACGGGTATCTCGATCCGAAATAATAGATATAGGAACCCCATGTCGCGAGACCACTTCCTTGATAAACAACTTAGCTACGGCCTCCGACGATATCGCTTCTTTAATGGGGAGAAACAAAGCACTTTTCGTCAAACGATCAACTATCACCCAAATCGTATCAAATTGGGTTCTCGCCGTCTTTGGTAACTTTGTAATGAAATCCATGGTAATGTGCTCCCATTTCCATTTCGGGATTTCTAACAGTTGCAACTTACCATACGGCTTTTGGTGCTCGGCCTTAACTTGCAAACAAGTAACACATTGTTCAACATATTTTACAACATCACGCTTCATGCCCAGCCACCAATAATCTTTCCTTAAATCAAGATACATTTTCGTCGCGCCCGGGTGAATGGAATAATTCGACTTATGTGCTTCATCAAGTAGCACTTGTCGATAATCACCCATCTTAGGCACCCACACCCTTCCATGAAAAGACAACAAACCACGCGAGCCCATAGTAATGAACTCCGATTGCCCCACAATTCGCTCCTCATGCTTGTTGTGAACGTAAGCCTTAATTTGAATTACACCTAGCTTTTCAAGAAAATCGTTAGTAATAATCATACGTAACAATCCCAATCGTAACGCCGGGTGATGACTCTTTCGACTTAACGCATCCGCGACCACATTCGCCTTGCCCGGATGGTAAAGTATTTCACAATCATAATCTTTTACCACATCCATCCACCTACGTTGACGATAATTCAAATCTCGTTGATTAAAGAGATGTTTCAAACTCTTATGATCCGAATAAATCGTACTCTTGACACCATACAAGTAATGGCGCCAAATTTTCAACGCATGTACCACCGCCGCCAAATCAAGATCATGAGTCGGATATCTCGTTTCGTGTTCCTTTAACTGTCGAGAGGCATAAGCGATGACTTTACCCCTTTGCATAAGAACACACCCGAGCCCGTTTAGAGAAGCATCACAATAAACCGTCATATCTTCCACACCTTCCGGCAATACTAACACCGGAGCTTGGCACAACTTCTCTTTTAACAATTGAAAAGCAATTTCTTGCTCGTTTTCCCAATTAAATTTAGCATTCTTCCTCGTCAATTTCGTCAATGGAGAAGCAATCTTAGAAAAGTCTTGGATAAACCGACGATAATAACTGGCCAATCTGAGAAAACTTCGGATTTCCGTAGGCGTAGTTGGTCGTCCCCAACTCTTCACCGTCTCGATCTTCCCCGGATCCACTTGAACGCCGTCTTTGTTCACAATATGACCAAGGAATTGGACTTCCCTTAGCCAAAATTCACATTTGGAGAACTTTGCATACAACTTCTCCTTTCGTAAGGTCTTCAATACTTCACGCAAATGACGTTCATGTTCGTTCATACTTTTCGAGTAGACTAGTATGTCGTCAATGAACACTATTACCGACTTGTCCAACATAGGTTGGCACACTCGGTTCATAAGATCCATGAATGCAGCCGGTGCATTCGTAAGACCAAAAGGCATCACCACAAATTCAAAATGCCCATAACGCGTTCGAAAAGCCGTTTTCTCGATGTCTTCCTCGCGGACCCGCATTTGGTGATAGCCGGACCGTAGGTCGATTTTAGAGAAATACATTGCACCTTGGAGTTGGTCAAACAAATCGTCAATCCTAGGCAAAGGATAATGATTCTTGATCGTCACTTTGTTCAACTCCCGATAATCGATGCACATCCGCATACTACCATCCTTCTTCTTTACGAACAATACCGGAGCGCCCCACGGCGAAGCACTCGGTCGAATAAAACCCTTTTCGAGTAACTCTTGGATTTGATTTAACAACTCTTGCATTTCTGTCGGTGCTAAACGATAAGGAGTTTTAGCAATGGGGGTAGCCCCCGGAACCAACTCAATGCGAAATTCAACTTGTCTTTCCGCCGGAACACCTGGTAACTCGTCCGGAAAAACGTCTTCAAATTCATTAATCACCAGAATTTCACGAATGGGTGGTGGCTCATTACGAGTATCAACAACATGAGCAAGGAAAGCCATGCCACCAGTAGCAACGAAACGACGTGCCCGTGCAAAAGTGCATATCGGCACCGGTCTCCTTCGCTTATCGCCATGAATAATTAACTCTCCCCCACTTGGGGTCTTTACACGAATAAACTTATCATGGCATGCAATATCGGCTCTATAACGATCGAGCCAATCCATACCAGTGACAACATCAAAATCTCCCAAGGTCATCGGGATGAGATCAATTTCAAAACTTTCGGCACCAAACACAAAATTACAATTTCTACACACATCAACCACTAGCGCCGTCTTGCCATCCGCTATTTCAACTTCTACTAGACGGCTTAACTTTACTAGCGGTTTATTTAACTTAGGCACAAATCTTGGAGACACGAAAGACAAATTAGCACCACTATCAAAAAGTATCCGCGCCGGATTAGAATTAACCATGAAAGTACCTGAAACGACTTCATTGGATTGTTTGGCTTCTTCGTTCGTCATCAAGTAATTACGACCCCTAGCCGTACCTGCCGCCTTCTCTAGCCACTTGACATTATCATTTCGCAACTCGGGACACTCGGGCCTCTTGTGCCCTTCTTTACCACAATTGAAACAAGTAAATTTGGTTGTAGAAGGTGGGTTGGTGCAATCACGGGCCATGTGCCCCCTTCGCCCGCAATTATGACATGAATAACGAAATTCCCCCGGAGCACTCTTCTTCACACTACCGACGCTCTCGGTTGCACCTTTACCCTTCTTGTTCGAATGACTAGTAGCTTCGAACTTCCTCTTACCAAAAGTAAAACTACTCTTTCTCAACACAAGCGCTTCAAAACCTTTAGCCATATTAAACAACTCATCGAAGCTTTTCACCACGTTCACACTAATTTTTTCTTGATAACTATCATTCAAGGTTCGATAGAAATCTTCTTTCAACATCTTATCATTCCCGACATACTCCGGGAAAAATTGGGTCTTGGACAAAAACACGGATTTGAGAGTGTTCAAATCCATCGACCCTTGCCTCAAGGTACGTAGCTCGTCCTTAAGCCTTGTAAGATCGGCCGAAGTTCGGTATTCATCGAAAAACTCCGCTTTGAATTCGTCCCAAGTGAAGTCCATACATTGCACTTCACCATAAAGATGGATTTTCGCGTCCCACCATAACTAGCATCGCCCCTTAACATGCTAGACCCGTACCTTGTCTTCTTATCGAGAGGACATTCGCAAGTACGGAACGCCCCCTCCATATCGGAGATCCAACGGGCACTTTTAAGAGGATCTCTTTCGCCCTCAAAAGTGGGAGGTTAAGAATCCTTGAAGTTCTTATAGAAGAAGTCCCGTCTTCCCACATTATCATCATGAAGAACGGCCTTGACTTGTTCTTTGACTACATTGACTAATTGCTCGTCAATCGAGTCTAGAAACATCTTCTTAATCTCCTCAAGATATTCCGCCTTTTAACGTTTAAAGATGGCCTCAACCTTGGCCGTGAACTCGGGGTCCTCACTCGTGCCCCCGTTATCGGTGCCGTGTCCGTTTCTCATCTTCATTCTATAAAACGAGATAGGTTAAACGGCGAAACAAAAGGACATAACACGTATGTATATACTTATACACCACACTACTCCATCTTGCTCAACAATCGTCGTACATTGCTTGTTCGACACGATTTGGGCCCGTAACAATGGTAGCTAATCATTGTTACGCGAGCACGTCGCATTAACTTGCTAGTACAACGTCTATCTCGCTTGATGATTGTAAAACATACCACAAAAAAATTAGCACGAGGTTAGTTAATATAAACCAAAGTACTAACAATTCCCAATCCGGCCCAAAGTCCTACAAGTCCCGCATAAAGCGTACACACAATAAAGTCTAAGTCTAGGCACCTATCTCAAGTCGCCTAAATCCCTTAGACCATGCTCTGATACCACTTGTAACAACCCAAACCAAACTACGAACAACCCGCGTTAAAATACGAAATAAAAAAAAATATTTCCTGTTCAGCATGTGGCGCGGCGCGCCAAACTGGTCTGTCCAAAAAAGTTTTAAACGCGAAAAAGATATACTACTTCCCGTCATAATTAGACCGAACGCTTTCACCAACATTTTCAAATATGTAAAACTAACACGATTCAAATATAAAAACGAGTTTTACATGATGGGGCCCACATTGGCCGATTTACGAGTTTAATACAAAATATGAGTTTCGACCGCCAAAAAGTTTAAGTACCAAACTACACTACGAGCATGGCGTTTGGGATTAAACTGCCCAAGTCTCGGTCAACCTCCAAGAACTAATACTTCAAAAAAGCGTCCCCTAATCAACAAAGCGGGATCTCTATTCCATGATAATGCCCTTACCCTTGTCCACAACCGAACCTATAAAAATAGTAAACAACGAGAGGGTAAGCAAAGCTTAGTGAATGCAATAATTATACACATACATATATAATCTACTTACTTGCATCACTTACACATTATCGTACACGAGCTAGCAATTCGACAACCATGCAAAACATTAAGCATATACCAATAACCGCAAATTCTTAATGAGCTAGCAATACCAATAGCATATAGTTCATAATTAAATATGCTAACACAACATTCTTATAACCATGGTTAACCAATCGAGCAAGGGAACGGTACTTAAAAGGCCGTTGGAGTTCGTAACATCCGTTAGTGTTACTTAAACGACGCGTAATCACTAATCCCCCGGGTGATGTCTTAAACAACGCGACTCACTCACCCCCATGACAATGTGGCGTCTTGAACAATGCGACGAATCCACATGCCAATCAAAACGATGAGTGGTGTCTTAAACAACGTGACATCCACTCCCATGACAATGTGGTGCCTTAGACAACGCGACAATGCCACATGTCAATCAAACAATGAGTAGTGTCTTAACAACGCGACAATACTACTCGTTATATAGAACGTGGTGTCTTAACAACGCGACAATGCCACATCCATTCTACACAAATAAATACATTATATACATACACGCATAATTATTCCACTCACCTTACGCCTTCGGTGAATCAATAAAATCAAGCTTGAATCTTCAAGGTAACGCACCTATTATCACGCACATACAATCAATCAACCATTCAAGTTGGTCAAACTCACAACACTTACCACTACTATGTCATTTTGACCCATTTGGATACCTAACCCATAATTGGGGTCCTCTTTTGCCAAAACCCTAACATTAGCCAAGTTAGGTCTTAAAACATCTTTTAACACTAGGTTTATGCATTAATCACAAACATTTACTAACTTAGGTCCATTTTGACCCATTTGACCCATTTAAGGTCAACACACCCATTTCGGGTCATCCACTAACCCACACAACACCCATTTACATAAATATTGGTGTTCTAGCAATTTACTAACTAATTAAGGTTTGTTAACAACAATTAATACTTGAAAAACCCTAGTTAGTCATCTTTGAGTCAACATAACCCTAATTCACCCAAAACACCCAATTTACTAACAAAGTGGGTTTTAGGTTCACCATTAACCCTAACCCTAATCCTTACACAAAATTAAATTAGAAAATCAAGTTTAGAGTATACCACTACACTTAAAATGTAGCTAGGAAGTAGATGAACAAGTTTAATGCTTGAGCTTGAGCAAGATTCCACCTTCTTCTTCTCCAAAAATGAGTTTTCTCACACTAGGTTAACACTCTCTCTCTCTAGAATTGAATGGATGAGGATAAGGTAGATGGAAATGGAGTAAATGGCACTCCAAAAACTCATCCAAAGCCTTTAAGTCAGCCCTTAAGTGATTTTACCAAATTGCCCTCAAAATATCTAATTTAAAAAGAAAGGAATCTGTCAGCCCGTAGTGGCGCGGCGCGCCATAGGGCCGCGCGGCGCGCCAAATGCCCAGTTCAGCTTCTTTTGTCTTTTAATTATATACAACGTAAACCCCACAACTTGAATAACTTATTCACACATATTTATAAGGAAAAATATTCGGGTCTTACAATTTTATTTTTTTTTTTGGAATTTTCTGATGTTGCCTTTTCTCCATGCTAATTGATAGCATATAAATAAAACAAACAAAATAAATAAATAAATATATCTATGCATGATGATGCACCACAGTCTTTGACTTTTGTTGTAACTGTACGGAAAATCAACCTTCTGATGTTGAAATCTAGAACCCGGTAATGTTGTATTATACAAATCATTCTGTATCTGTGATACAAAACTACACTTCTCAACCCTTCAAGAGAAAACGCCTCCCTTTGGGTACCCGATATGTATGTTGTTGAATTTCGGTCCAAGTAATAAAGGTAAATAGAAACAAGTATGCATCCTAGACAAAGTATGCTCACCTTGGGGACTCACAAAATTATCCTTTGCTACCAGGTATAAATCGTAGTAGGGGAGACCTCAACCGTCTGTTGAGTTTTTGAACAATCATTTCTCAGTACATATTCAGTGATAAGTAGGTGACTACCCTCAACTGCTGTAAATCTTTCCATGATTTCCTCATCATGATATTTACGCTTTGTTAGTGTGATCATCTCTATCTAGAATTAGGTCAATAAAGTCTACTAACACATTATCAATTATTCTGTATTACTTGTTTTCCACAACTTACATGTCAGTTTCAGTATTGCAATCACTTCCCCACAAACAGAATAAGCAACTCATTTTCAGGCTTTCCAATTTTTATTTGTTTTTCTGATTTTTATGGCTTTTCGATTTTCTCTGTACAAAATCATAAAACTATCTAAAAGCAAAGGCAAAAACATGCAAAAATAGCACAAAATACTAACCTATCATGCAATCATAAAGAAAACATGTAAATGATCTACAAACTACCATGCATAACTCCACATACTATATATCAGATTCAAACCATTCACAACTCAGTCTCTTGGTTAGGTTCCTCTGAGTTAGGAACCTCAGTTTCAGGAACCATGTCATTAAGCAATTTAATACCTATCTCTTTTAACAAGTAATCAAAGCGTGGTTTATCAAAAGCTTTAGTGAAGAGATCAGCCCTTTGGGTTGTAGTGTCTATCTGCACTACATCTATCAACTTTTTCTCATAGCAATCTCTAATGAAATGGTATTTAATCCCTATGTGTTTCATTTTAGAATGATTTATGGGATTTTTAGTGACAGCTATGGCAGCAGTATTATCAACATAAATAGGAGTGTTAGAAATTTGCAAACCGTAGTCACGTAGTTGCTGGTGAATCCAGATAACCTGTGATGTAAAGCTGGTTGCGACAATATATTCTGCTTCACAAGTGGACTGAGCCACTGCTGTCTGCTTCTTACACTGCCAGGTAACTAGTTTGCTACCAAGGAACTGACAACTTCCTGATGTTGACTTGAAATCCTTCTTGCACCCTCCATAGTCAGAATCACTATAAGCTGTGAGATCAAACCCATCCTCACACGGATACCATAACCCTAAACTCGGTGTATCTTTCAAATACCTCAGAATCTTCTTAACCACGAGCATATGATGAACATTAGGATTCGCCTGATAACGAGCACACAAACAAACCGCAAACATAATATCTAGTCGAGAAGTTGTAAGATACATTAGAGAACCTATGATCGCCCTGTATAACGTAGGGTCCACTGGAGCACCCTCACAATCAGGTGAGATCCCATGATTCACTGATAACGGAGTCTTAGCTGGTCTTTCTGCTTCCATTTGAAACCTCTTCAGAATATCAGCAACATATTTGGTTTGATGCAAGAAGATGCCTTTATCCGTCTGAGCTACTTGCAGACCTAAGAAAAACTTTATAGTTCCCATGAAACTCATTTTGAACTTCTGCTGCATGACTTTCTCAAACTCATCAACCATTCCTTGATCTGTTGACCCGAAGATAATATCATCAACGTAAACCTGCACTAACATAAGATGTTGTCTCTTCTTCTTGATGAAAAGTGTCTGATCAATTACACCTCTCCTAAAACCATTTTCAGCATATAGTTGGACAATGTTGTATACCATGCTCTAGGAGCTTGGTGAAGACCATAAAGTGCCTTTTCAAGTCAATAAACCTTTTCTGGGAAATGCGGGTCTGCGAAACCAGGTGGTTGTTCAACAAATACTCTTTCATTGATCTCTCCGTACAAAAAGGCGCTTTTCACATACATCTGAAAAACTTTAAATCCCATGAAGGATGCAAATGCCAAGAAAATTCTAATTGCTTCCAGTCGGGCAACTGGAGCAAAAACCTCATCATAGTCAATTTCAGGGATTTGTTGATATCCCTTTACCACCAACCTAGCTTTATTTTTGATCACGATACCCTGTTCATCTTTCTTATTCTTCAACACCCATCGAAGACCATAGGGTACACAACCATGTGGTGGATTGACTAGTTTCTAAACTTTCAAATGCTTAAACTGTAACAGCTCTTCCTGCATAGCACATGTAATGCCCCGTACAAAACCATCATGTACAGATCATCAACAACAGGATCATTACAAGGTCAAACACTATATGCTGTTTTAAAATAAGTTTGCTTTCATAAGAAAAGGTGACGTCATAACCAACGCCAAATATTTAACATACGATAATGTGCCTCTACGAATAGAATGCGATAATAATAGTACGTGACCCAATGGTCGTTACAAATTCATTGTTTCAAAAGTAACATAGTTTGAATGCAAAATAAACGTTTCATGCAAAGACATCTCTAATAAGCGCAGCGGGAGTCTACAAAGCATGGCAACTACAACGGAAGCAATCAAACCTTAAGCACCTGAGAATAACATGCTTAAAACGTCAACACAAAGGTTGGTGAGCTATAGTTTAAGTATAACAGTAATGTAAGGTAGGCCACGAGATTTCAGTATTTCAAAACAGTATGAAAAGTATATGTATAACCGTGGGCACTTGGTAACTAACTTAACGTAAATAACACCCCCTAAAAGTACACTTGGCGAGTGCGTAAGTTTACGAAGTATTAAACACCCGTTAAATGCTAGTGCTACTAGCCCGAGTGGGGATGTCAAACCCTATGGATCCATATCTAAGATTCGCGTTCACCGGTTCAAAGACCTATGACTAAACGTTACCGAGCTAAGGGGAAAGTTTATGCCGTTGTATAACCCACACATATATAAAGTTTAAGTACTCGTGCCTAGTATGTAAAACGTAAAATGCACATGTATTCTCAGTTCCCAAAATAGTTAAATTAAAAGGGATGCAATAACTCACAGTGGAAAGTAGTAAAAGTCGATAAGCGGGAATAGTAAGCAAGTGGTTGGTCCGAAAGGTCCTTAACCTAAGTCAAAAGTTACTAAGTCAGTAAATCGTTCCCAAAGGTTTAAAAGTATGTAAATTAAGTCTTAAGTATCATCATCATTCATCATCAAACAAAAAGTGTAAAGTAAGTTTCAATCAAGAATAGAGTTTGAAATAAAGGCTGACTTCGTTCAGTCGCCACGACCTCTATACAAACTGAAATGAGGTGAGACCAGTTTCCATGGCTCCGTATATGAGTCCCCTAGAGGTTGACCAATTTCCAGAACAAAACTCATCTTCGTCTGTCCGTGGCAACGGTTTAAGTGCGAGTAGGTCAGAAATTTCAGCACAACGTTAAAAGGGTGTAGTGACTTTCGGATGGCCACAAATCCTAAACCGTAACTCGGATTAAGACGAGGTCTAAACGTAAAATCATATACTTGAACCGAACTAGCTGGAAATAAACTTTTACAGTAGCCTAGGTTACTGATCAGACCTGGAAAACAGTAGGTAAGGTGCTCCGGTGGGTTCTTGGTGCTTGATGCTCATCACGGTTCTCATCCTTGGTGCTTATAGCTTCAAGTGTACAACTCGTTGATGTGTTTGCATCATCTTAATCAAGTTTTAACCATCATAACACTAGTATAAGTCTAAGATATGTAGCACAACTCAATTAAGGGTTGTAAGTAGTTTGATGAACCAAAGTTACATCAAGATCTTAGATCCGACACATACATGAGTTCTAATAGTAATATTAAGCTACAAACTTGAAAGTAAACTAAATAAACGAGATCTTAAGTGGTAGAACTTAGATGTTAGCTAGATCTTAAAGATCCAAGACTAGAAAGTCTAGATCTAGTGTTCTTAAGTTAGATCCTAAGTAATAGAACTTGGATCTTCACTTTAATGAAACCATAAGTTATGAAACTTAGATTTTCATCTTGTAAAATGTATATAAGCTTATAAGCTTTGTTTACAACAAAATAAGTAGACCATAAGCTATAGAAACTTAGATTCAACATAAGTGTATGAAGTTATAACTAGAAAGTTAAACTTCCATGTTCTTGAACTTACAAAGTTTCATGAATAATGAGATCAAGATTAACTAGTAATACTTGACCAAGAGCAACAATCACGAATTGAACATGTACAAAAGGAAGAAATAAATTAAATCTACAAGTAATAAGTTCATGGTTATTCATACTTAGGAAGATTCAAGCCAAGGCTTGGATCTTTAAGAAAGTAAACCTTAAGTTTACAAACATGAACACAAGTATGATTTATAAAGCTCATGAACTTTTCTTTTTAACAAGTTTTATGGAGGAATCAAACTATAAACTTGATCCTCCTTGGTTCTTGTATGTTCTTGTATAAACAAGATAATATGAAGAATAAACTAGAAAGTTTGATTCTTAATAACTAGTAATAAACAACAACAAACAACAAGTAAGTAACAACAAACAAAGAACAAGTAACTAAACAAGAAGAATGATGATGTTTATGTTTCGGTTTCAAGAAGGAAAAAAGAAAGGAAAATAAGGTTTGTTACTTACAAGTTTGAGAGAAAAGATGAGAGAAAAGTGTAAGTATTTTTTATGTGTGTGAAAAGTGAAGTAAAATGCTAGTAAATAAGTAACAAAAATTGAAAATAAAACTCCCCTTCACCCCTAGTTTGGCCGACGGTTTTATGGCCACAAAGGGAAAGGTCGAATGCTACTTTCATGTGTTGGAGAATGGTGTTAGCTTAGAATGGTATTAAAGTTAAGTGTATGGGGAAGAGTTCTAGCATGCTTGCACATTTTGTCTTCTAATTAGCTTAATTAACCCAAGTTTAAACTTAATGAGTTACTAGTAATGTGTTAGGCTCTCAACTAGTCCATTAAGATAAGTAATTGGGCTTCCAAGTCCATAACCATTAATAAAGGCCCAAGTCCAAGTAAGTAACAAATTAAATAAATATAGCCCAAGTAATTAACTAGTTACATTAGTTAATTAAAAATGATTAATAATAATTAATCATGAACGTAAATAATATTCGAAATATTATTCGTGTAAAGTACGTGTGTCACAAAGACAAGTCGGGCCATGTAAAGTCAAATACGGTAACAAGTAAATGTATAAAAATACATTTATTAAAACGCAAGCATTAATAATAAATATTAATAATATAAGTCAGAAAATTCCGGGTTGTTACATTACCCACCTGTTAAAGAAAATTTCGACCCAAAATTTTAAGCTGAGGTAGATGGAGGAGTTAGGAAAAGGTGAGGATACTTCTGCATCATCTGATCCTCTCGTTCCCAGGTAAACTCAGGTCCTTGTTTGACATTCCACCGTACTCGGACGATCGGAATCTTATTACGTTTCAAAGTTTTGACCTCACGGTCCATAATTTCGATAGGTTCTTCCACGAAGTGGAGTTTATCATCAATCGTGAATTCTTCCAGTGGTATGACAAGTTCCAGTTCAGCAAGACACTTCTTCAAATTCGATACGTGAAAAGTAGGATGAACGGAGCTCAATCGAGTTGGAAGATCCAAACGGTAAGCAACGGGTCCAACACGCTCCAAGATTTCAAAAGGACCAATGTATCGTGGGTTTAACTTTCTACGTTTTCCAAAACGGATCACACCTTTCCAAGGTGCAACCTTCAACATTACACGGTCACCCACGTTGAATTTGAAGTCTTTACGTTTAAGGTCGGCATAACTCTTTTGAAGATCACGGGCCATCTTGAGTCTCGCTTGAATTTGGACAATCTTCTCGGTTGTTTCATGGACTATCTCGGCTCCGGTGATTTACGTTTCGCCTACCTCGGCCCAACAAATAGGAGATCGGCACTTGTGGCCATACAACGCTTCAAAAGGTGCGGCATTAATACTCGAATGATAACTGTTGTTGTAAGAGAATTCGGCTAGCAGCAAATGCCTTTCCCAAGCCTTTCCAAAATCAATAACACAAGCACGCAACATGTCCTCCAACGTCTGAATCGTGCGTTCGCTTTGTCCGTCGGTCTACGGGTGATATGCAGTACTCATGTCGAGACGAGTCCCCAAGGCTTCTTGCAAAGAACGCCAAAATCTGGAAGCAAAACGGGGATCGCGATCTGAGATGATCGATAAGGGCACACCATGATGGGATACAACCTCTTTTATGTATAGCTGAGCGAGTCTCTCCATCGTATCCGTTTCCTTCGTTGCTAAGAAGTGTGTAGATTTGGTAATACAGTCAACGATAACCCAGATGGTATCGTATCCGCCCACCGTCTTTGGTAGCTTCGTAATGAAATCCATCGTTATCCTTTCCCACTTCCATTGTGGGATTTTCGGTTGCTGAAATAACCCAGAGGGCCTCTGATGTTCGGCCTTAACTTTTGAGCAAGTCAAACACTTACCAACATAAGTTGCAACGTCCTTCTTAAGATTAGGCCACCAGTACTGTTCCTTAAGATCATGGTACATTTTACCGGCTCCTGGGTGAATCTAATATCTCGACTTGTGGGCTTCATCTAGTATAAGACTCCGTAGATCTCCATAACGAGGTACCCAAATTCTTCCGGCATAGCATCGGAGTCCAGTCTCCTTAACTTCGAATCGAGAGACGAGAATGTTCAAGTATTCATGAGATATATTCTCCTCCTTGAGAGCCTCATCTTGGGCTGCTCAGATCTGGCTATTGAGGTTCGAATGAATGGTGATGTTCAGAGCCCGAACACGAAGAGGTGTCATCCTCTCCTTTCGGCTTAAAGCGTCAGCTACAACATTGGCCTTGCCAGGGTGATAACGAAGTTCACAATCATAGTCGTTCAACATCTCGATCCATCGATGCTATCTCATATTTAGTTGCTTCTGATCAAAGATGTGTTGGAGGCTTTTATGATTGGTGAAAATAGTGCTCTTAGTTCCATAAAGATAGTGTCTCCACAGTTTTAATGCAAAGACAACGGCTCCAAGCTCGAGATCGTACGTTGTGTAATTTCACTCGTGAATCTTCAGTTGACGAGAGGCATAAGCGATAACCTTTGTTCGTTGCATCAGTACACAACCAAAACCACTTTTCGAAGCATCACAATAAACGACGAAATCGTCACTGCCTTCAGGGAGTGATAAGATAGTTGCGGTGGTTAACTTCTTTTTCAAGGTTTGAAATGCTGATTCTTGTTCGGGTTCCCAAATGAACTTCTTCCCTTTGTGAGTCAGCGACGTCAAAGGATGCGCAATCAGAGAGAAACCTTCAATAAATCTTCGGTAGTAACCGGCGAGGCCTAAAAATTGGCGGATATGAGTCGGAGTAGTGGGGGTTTTCCACTTGCTGATAGCTTCAATCTTTACGGGATCAACTTTGATACCTTGATCGCTCACAATATGACCCAGAAATTGGACTTCCTTCAACCAAAACTCACACTTGGAGAATTTGGCGTAAAGTTGCTCTTGTCTCAAGAGTTCCAACACTAGACGAAGATGTTGCTCATGTTCTTCTTCGCTTTTGGAGTAGATGAGGATATCATCTATGAAGACGATAACGAACTTATCCAGGTATGGCTTGCATACACGATTCATGAGATCCATAAACACGGCAGGTGCATTGGTTAAACCGAATGGCATCACGAGAAACTCATAATGACCATAACGAGTCCTGAATACAGTCTTCATCACATCGCTCTCTTTCACCCTCAACTGGTGATAACCGGATTGCAAATCGATCTTAGAGTAAACGCTCGATCCTTGCAGTTGATCGAAAAGATCATCAATTTTGGGAAGAGGATACCGATTCTTGATCGTCAATTTGTTGAGTTCACAGTAGTCGATACACATGCGGAATGATCCGTCCTTCTTCTTCACAAATAAAACAGGTGTGCCCCAAGGTGAGAAACTTGGTTGGATAAATCCACGGTCTAGCAGTTCTTGTAATTGGCTCTGCAACTCTTGCATTTCGGAAGGTGCGAGTCGATAAGGTGCACGTGCTACAGGTGCAGCTCCTGGCACTAAATCGATCTGAAACTCCACTGCTCTCGGTGGCGGTAATCCAGACAATTCTTCCGGAAAGACATCGGAAAATTCGTTCACAATTCGTACCTCATTCACGCTCTTCACCTCAGTTTCTAACGTTTTCATATGTGCTAAAATAGCAAGACGTCCTTTCTTCATGATCTTTTGGGCTTTCATGAAACTAATGAGATTCAGTTTCGAGCTACATCTCTCTCCGTAAATAATCAGTGGCTCACCATCTCCGTGTGGTATACGAAGAGCTTTATCTCCACAGATAATGTCAGCCCTTATCTTGGTCAACCAGTCCATACCGACAATAACATCAAAATTTCCCAACTTAATGGGTATCAAGTCAATCTCGAAATCCACACCAGCTATGTTGATAATAGCTCCTCGACTAATTTAGTCAACTTTCTCAAGTTTTCCATTGGCTACCTCTACAAGCATACTCTCCTTTAAAGGAACTAACGATCAATTTATCTTAGAGCAAAAGTGTCTACATACATAACTTCTATCGGCACCAGTATCAAATAGAACAGAAGCTAATAGATTGTTGATAGTGAATATACCTGTAACCAAGTTGGGGTTCTCACGGCCATCCCTTGCTTTTACGTTGAAAGCTCTGCCACGCGGTGGTCCGCCGTCCTTTCGCTTTTTGGGACACTCATTTTTGAAGTGGCCCGGTTGTCTACACTCATAACACTTTCTCGGTCCAGTAGGGTTTGTCTTCACATTTAGGGTGGTGATCTTGCAGTCCTTGCCAATATGCCCAGTCCTTTTACATTTTTCACAGACCACGTTGCAGTACCCGGTGTGATGCTTGTAGCATCTCTTGCACTACGGCAGACTACCCTTGTAGTTAGAGTTCGAGCTAGTGTTCGAATTGGGGTTGTTTTCCTTGAAACATTCATGTCTCTTTGCCGGGTTTTGATCATAGACTCTCCCCTTGTTGTTGTCCCACTTACGCTTCTCACTACTACCCGATTCGGATTTAGCCTTTTCTGGTTCTTGGCTGGTGATTTGGTTCATCAGGGTATGCGCCATGCGTATAGCTTCCGGGACATCAGCTGGTTTTGAAGAGGTAACATTTCCTTGAATGGACTTGGGGAGTCCCCAGAAATACCGTTCCATTCGCTTAAATTCGGGGGTGACCATCGTAGGACACATCAGAGCTAATTCCAGATACCTTCAGTTATAACTATCAAGATCGTTTCCTACCACTTTCTGTCCCCAAAACTCAGTTTCCATCTTCTGTATCTCCGTTCTGGGGTAGTACTCTTCGATCATAGCCCCCTTAAATTCTTCCCACGGTGTAGCATAGGCCTTGTCTATACCCTTGGCCTGAGCAAGTGTGTTCCACCAGGTTAACGCGCCGTCCGACAGTGTACAGGAGGCATACTTAGTTTTGTTCATCTCTGAGCAGTTGCTTACACGGAACACATCTTCTAGTTTCTCAAACCACCTAGTAAGTCCAACTGGCCCCTCAGTACCACTAAAATTGTGGGGCTTGCAGCTTTGGAATTCTTTGTATGTGCACCAGTTATGATTGTGCTGGATAACCGGTGGAGCTTGGGGGTTCATTTCCGCTATAGCTGCGGCTACCCGTTCGGCTATCATTTCTTCGATCTGTGCTGCTATGGGCGTTGATCTTCCGTTGGCCATTGATCTTCTAAACAAAAACTTTGACTCAAGTCAAAATCCAGTATTCAAATAATAATAATACATTATATGGTAACCAACATGGAATCAACACAACACATGCTAATTAAGTAACGCAAATAGATTCAGATACCACAAAGTCATCATACAGTAATGTAAATAGAACACCGTACAAAGATTAAACAACATAAAGTTCCATTCATTAATAAAAAGTTGCATACATTCGCATAAGGTTCGTACAATACATTAGAAAAACATGGAACTATAAACGGGATTACATAAAGAAACCTAATACAAAATCCCTATGGTGATGGTGGGTAAAGGATGTCCATTATGTGGGACACCTGTTCCTCGAGCTCAGTTACCCGAGCATAGAGGGTATCCACCTCCCTCGTCAGTTCCTCGATAGAGGGAGAGGCTGGTGGTGCAGGCGGTGCTGATGGTGCAGGTGGTGCCGGTGGTGCAGATGATGCTGGTGGAGTTGGTGGTGCAGACGGTCCAGCACCAGAAGTAGATGCTGCGTAACGGGGAGCCTTACGTATGAATGGATCAGCAGGATACAGCACAAGCCGCTTACGGGCGGTAACTCTAACCTTCAGTCCATGTGCGTTAACGAATGACCTACCTCCGTTAACCCCTGGAATAACGGTACCGTCGAAACGATACCGCTTCTTCGGCGGGGTAGAGGGTGGCTGCACGGGTGCCTCCTCAGGGTCCTTGTCGGAATCATCGTCGGAATCCTCGTCGCTGGAATCGTCGGATGACGAGTCGTCGAAATCATCGGAAGGTGGATGTGCTCGGCCGGTAGTCATCAGTCGGTATCGGTCGGGTGGAATCGGCACAACACGTCCATCAGGAAGGCATCTAGCCCAATGATTATGCTCATTACAGAACAGAACGTCCCCATATTCCCCAGGAATCACAGCACCACTGGAATGGTGCTGTGGCTCCGAGGGTCCTGGGATGAGTGGAGATGGAATCTCCGGTGGATCCTCATGTCCGTCTGAGATAATCACTGGGTCGGGTGCATGGCTACTGGCTCCAGAGGACGAAGCGCCAGAGTCGCTGGAGGGTAAAGAGGACGGGATCTGTGTGTCGGCAACAATAGCAGGTGAGGTGGCGGATGAGTCTGAGTCGCTCTCCAAAATGATAACGGGCGGGATATCCGACATCTGAACAAGGAAAAATAAATTTTTCCATGTCAGTAAGTCATATAGCAAGCACGTATTAGGCAAAGTAACTACGACAGTCTAGATCATCTATAGCAGTAAGTAGCATAGCAATAACGACAAGTATCATGCAATCAAAGCAAAAAATAGCATGCAGTAGTGAAAGCAAGTAACAGTATACGGCATATAGCAGTAAAAGTAAGCAGCAGCATGCAGCAAGTTCCGCAGAAACAAGTAAACTAGCAAGTTGTAGATTAGTCCTATTAGTGAATCCTACTCGGTCCGGTCTAGACTCACTAATGCAACCTAATTCCCTACAACCAATGCTCTGATACCAAATGTGATGCCCCGTACAAAACCATCGTGTGTAGATCATCAACAACAGGATCATTACAAGGTCAGACACTATATGTTGTTTTAAAATAAGTTTGCATTCATAAGAAAAGGTGACGTCATAACCAACGCCAAATATTTAACATACGATAATGTGCCTCTACGAATAGAAGGCGATAATAATAGTACGTGACCCAATGGTCGTTACAAATTCATTGTTTCAAAAGTAACATAGTTTGAATGCAAAATAAATGTTTCATGCGAAGACATCTCTAATAAGCGCATCGGGAGTCTACAAAGCATGGCAACTACAGCGGAAGCAATCAAACCTTAAGCACCTGAGAATAACATGCTTAAAAACGTCAACACAAAGGTTGGTGAGCTATAGTCTAATTATAATAGTAATG
The DNA here is from genome assembly GCF_046630445.1 of Rutidosis leptorrhynchoides. Taxonomy (NCBI): domain Eukaryota; kingdom Viridiplantae; phylum Streptophyta; class Magnoliopsida; order Asterales; family Asteraceae; genus Rutidosis; species Rutidosis leptorrhynchoides. The sequence goes on along the minus strand of NC_092334.1, from coordinate 651,040,802 downwards.
TAAGGTAGGCCACGAGATTTCAGTATTTCAAAACAGTATGAAAAGTATATGTATAACCGTGGGCACTTGGTAACTAACTTAATGTAAATAACACCCCTAAAAGTACATTTGGCGAGTGCGTAAGTTTACGAAGTATTAAACACCCGTTAAATGCTAGCGCTACTAGCCCGAGTGGGGATGTCAAACCCTATGGATCCATATCTAAGATTCACGTTCACCGGTTCAAAGACCAATGACTAAACGTTACCGAGCTAAGGGGAAAGTTTATGCCATTGTATAACCCACACATATATAAAGTTTAAGTACTCGTGCCTAGTATGTAAAACATAAAATGCGCATGTATTCTCAGTTCCCAAAATAGTTAAAGTAAAAAGGGATGCTATAACTCACAGTGGAAAGTAGTAAAAGTCGATACGCGGGAATAATAAGCAAGTGGTTGGTCCGAAAGGTCCTCAACCTAAGTCAAAAGTTACTAAGTCAGTAAATCATTCCCAAAGGTTTAAAAGTATGTAAATTAAGTCTTAAGTATCATCATCATTCATCATCAAACAAAAAGTGTAAAGTAAGTTTCAATCAAGAATAGAGTTTGAAATAAAGGCTGACTTCGTTCAGTCGCCAGGACCTCTAAACAAACTGAAATGAGGTGAGACCAGTTTCCATGGCTCCGTATATGAGTCTCCTAGAGGTTGACCAATTTCCAGAACAAAACTCATCTTCGTCTGTCCGTGGCGACGGTTTAAGTGCGAGTAGGTCAGAAATTTCAGCACAACGTTAAAAGGGTGTAGTGACTTTCGGATGGCCACAAATCCTAAACCGTAACTCGGATTAAGACGAGGTCTAAACATAAAATCATCTACTCGAACATAAATAGCTGGAAATAAACTTTTAAAGTAGCCCAGGTTATTGATCAGACCTGTAAAACAGTAGGTAAGGTGCTCCGGTGGGTTCTTGGTGCTTGATGCTCATCACGGTTCTCATCCTTGGTGCTTATAGCTTTAAGTGTACAACTCGTTGATGTGTTTGCATCATCTTAACCAAGTTTTAACCATCATAACACTAGTATAAGTCTAAGATATGTAGCACAACTCAATTAAGGGTTATAAGTAGTTTGATGAACCAAAGTTACATCAAGATCTTAGATCCGACACATACATGAGTTCTAATAGTAATATTAAGCTACAAACTTGAAAGTGAACTAAATAAACGAGATCTTAAGTGGTAGAACTTAGATCTTAGATAGATCTTAAAGATCTAAGACTAGAAAGTCAAGATCTAGTGTTCTTAAGTTAGATCCTAAGTTATAGAACTTGGATCTTCACTTTAATGAAACCATAAGTTATGAAACTTAGATTTTCATCTTGTAAAATGTATATAAGCTTATAAGCTTTTGTTTATAACAAAATAAGAAGACCATAAGCTATAGAAACTTAGATCCAACATAAGTGTATGAAGTTATAACTAGAAAGTTAAACTTCCATGTTCTTGAACTTACAAAGTTTCAAGAATAATGAGATCAAGATTAACTAGTAATACTTGACCAAGAGCAACAATCACGAATTGAACATGTACAAAAGGAAGAAATAAATTAAATCTACAAGTAATAAGTTCATAGTTGTTAATACTTAGGAAGATTCAAGCCAAGGCTTGGATCTTTAAGAAAGTAAACCTTAAGTTTACAAACATGAACACAAGTATGATTTATAAAGCTCATGAACTTTTCTTTTTAACAAGTTTTATGGAGGAATCAAACTATAAACTTGATCCTCCTTGGTTCTTGTATGTTCTTGTATAAACAAGATAATATGAAGAATAAACTAGAAAGTTTGATTCTTAACAACTAGTAATAAACAACAACAAACAATAAGTAAGTAACAACAAACAAAGAACAAGTAACTAAACAAGAAGAATGATGATGTTTATGTTTCGGTTTCAAGAAGGAAAAAAGAAAGGAAAATAAGGTTTGTTACTTACAAGTTTGAGAGAAAAGATGAGAGAAAAATGTAAGTATTTTGTGTGTGTGTGTGTGTGTGTGTGTGAAAAGTGAAGTAAAATGCTAGTAAATAAGTAACAAAAATTCAAAATAAAACTCCCCTTCACCCCTAGTTTGGCTGACGGTTTTATGGCCACAAAGGGAAAGGTCAAATGCTACTTTCATGTGTTGGAGAATGGTGTTAGCTTAGAATGGTATTAAAGTTAAATGTATGGGGAAGAGTTCTAGCATGCTTGCACATTTTGTCTTCTAATTAGCTTAATTAACCCAAGTTTAAAATTAATGAGTTACTATTAACGTGTTGGGCTCTCAACTAGTCCATTAAGATAAGTAGGGTGGGCTTCCAAGTCCATAACTATTAATAAAGGCCCAAGTTCAAGTAAGTAACAAATTAAATAAATATAGCCCAAGTAATTAACTAGTTACATTAGTTAATTAAAAATGATTAATAATAATTAATCATGAACGTAAATAATATTCGAAATATTATTCGTGTAAAGTACGTGTGTCACAAAGACAAGTCGGGCCATGTAAAGTCAAATACGGCAACAAGTAAATGTATAAAAAATACATTTATTAAAATGCAAGCATTAATAATAAATATTAATAATATAAGTCGGAAAATTCCGGGTTGTTAGAGCACAAACCCACTCATCATATTTCAATGCTTCAAAAGCATCATTCGGTTCAATTTGACACACATACCATGAATGAGCATGCACAAATACTCTCCCTGTCTTGTTTAACGAAGAATAAAAAGCTGTTACCACATTTGCACTTTCAGATTCCACATTTTCTGCTGTCAATTGACTCTCAGTTACTTCAGGAACATCAGGTGTAGTAGGAACTTCAGACGTATATGCTTTATTACTCTTAGCATGAGGAATCCCAATATGAGGTATGCCTCTTGTATCAACATAGTAGTCATCTAAACTTTTTGGAGGCATGATCACACGATTTGATGTACCTACTCCTCCTGCTTCAGTTGGCTGTTCAGACTCTGTTATAGTTGGAGGTTGATCATAAAGAGTATTTAAGTGCTCTTCTGTCAATCGTGCTCGATTAACACCCTCATCTTCTTCTGAATCACTATCTTCATATGTCTCATACACCATCTTCACATTAGGATCAGCATTAAAATTGTCACTCTGTGTACTTTGTCGCGGACTCTGAATCGGGCTCTGAAGAGAACTTTGAGTCTGGACTCGAGTCTGGCTAGGAATAGAGATAACATTCTCTGTAGAATTCTGAGAATCATACAGCATCTGAGTTAGGATCTCATCGTCTGTAGCCTCCGGTGTGATCGGTGTCAAAGGGCCGGTCAAAAATAACCTAATTACTCTACTTTAGATAGGGTAAGCAGGATTCGTTCCACAGGAAGTTATGGTTTACTAGCAAGCAATTTTAGGATTTGTTTGTTTGTGATTAACTACAATTAACTAAAGTAAAGACTAGATTAACAATTACTAAGCAAATGTAAACTTTGAATATTTAAGAGCATAAACAATGAGCTAATTAAAATGGTTGTAATCAATTGGATGGAAGTCTTTATCCCTTCACAATCCCAATCTAACATGCATTCATTCAAACAAGTATTATGTTTATCAAGTATTGATCAAATCTCATAGACAAGATTTCTTAAGCTTATCAATTCTAACTATCTTGGGATTGAATCATGCAACCTAGACACTATGTCTTTATTCTTAATCTAATTAACACTAATTTGGATCAAGAACACAATGTTAAATCACTATAATTCAGCTTGCAATAATCACAATCAATAATACTTGCATTGATCAATAAACAGTTGGTTTATAATATCACAATTCAAAAGACATAAGTTTCATAACATTACAAACCACATAAACTTGAATGAAAAGAATACATGTATCAATTGTTCATGGAAGGAATAAAGTGAAAGAAACTAGCCAAGCATGTTGGTGATGATGATCATGGTTGCTTCTTGAAGTTGCATGAAGAACACTCCTTGAAACCTAGCTTGAATATTGATTTGATGCTGATTAATGGTGTGTTTTTGCGTGTTTAATGCTCTAAAAACTGATGGAAAAGATGTCTTATTCGTAGCCTAGGGTTTCCTTTATATAGGAATGAAGTAGGGTATTCCCCAAGCTTGAAATCCCTCAAATTCGGCTCTAAATTCTATCCAAAAATACGCCCAGCCGCAATTTACTCTCACCAGCCGCAATTTACGCCCAGCCGCAAAAACCCAAGCGCCTCCTTATGCCCGTTTCTGACCTGAGCAAACTTTTAATTTCAGGCCATCCGCAATTTACTCTCACCAGCAGCAATTTACGGCGGGGTACTTTTTTCGCGCCTTTTTCTCATTTTATTCCTCGTTTTCGCGTTTCGTCTTGACTCGTTACCCATTATAAAAACCTTTTAAAAGAGCCTTTTCAACCTCAAATGCACACATAAAATTCATCTTTTAATATCAAAACACAATCGGTATTTATGAACCGATCAACTCCCCCTCACTTATCATTGTTTGTCCTCAAACAAGATCTTCGACTCGAACCTTTAATTGATCTTTTAACAACTGATAAATATTCGAAGGATTGTATAAAACCGCAACGTCTTGAACTCAATGTGGAACATAAATTCTTCCGACATGGCTCTCACTTAATCAACTTTAACTTCTCGATTATGTGAACATCTCTTCTCGAGCAAATACTTCAAAAATGTAACAAAACTTCAAACTTGGTGATCTTCAAATAAAACATAAGTCAAGTGAGAGCCATCCGCCATATGAACTAGACAAAAGAACCATATACCGTCAATTCCATATTTTGTTTTAAAGGTTGGTGTGCCAGAGTGTCCGAAGACATCCTTTTTGGTTCTTCCGGTGTTTTAGGATCACGGTACTCATCTCATGCCCTAACAACTCCTCCGGTGACTCTTGAAGCAGGGTGGACAATCGACGAAGGGTCGTGGAATTTAAGTCCCACGTGACTTATAATGAGAAATACTTTTTGTGGATTTAGCCCCATCTAGCTCTATTTTTAGCGGTATTATACGCCCTAACAAGGCTCTCGTGTAGGAATATTTATCCAGCCCCTATACTGGCTGTTTTATGGATTTGGCTCCATCGAGCTCTCGTTTTGTGGTTTTAGCCCCAAGCATGGCTCTCGTTTAGGAATATTTATCCAACCCCTAGACTGGCTGTTTTGCAGCGAACTGCGGGTATGGCTAGTGTCATCCACAGCTAATCCTGATTTTGGATAGCGACACAGAACAAGTCCAAGCACTAGCATTTGTTCCCGGTATCGAAACAAGATGTGAATGAACAGGAAATGACATTTTGTACCATTCACTTTCGTCAATTCATGGGTAAAAAGCTGCACTAAAAAGTGCTTGTGAAACATAAATTGGAAGACTTTACTTCCTTCTTGAAAATACCTTGATAACACAACTAAGAAGACTTTACTTCTTAACTTTACCACTTGAAAAATCTTTATTAATTTAGGTGCTAACAACCAACTTTTTCTTAATACTCATTAATACCATGCCACTTCACTTATTCTTTCAACTCTTTTTTTTTTATTACAAAAATCACACTTGGTTTGTTATAAAATTATGATTAAAAATTTTGTTCAATCGCAATAATCATAATGTTTTACTCATTTTAAGCTTCAAACCCAAGTAATGTATCCCAAAAGAAAATTTTAATTTTCCCCTCTCCCCCACACTTGAATCATGCTACTCCCTCGTACGCATGTTTAGAGTATTACAATACTTATGTAAAAAGAAAAAGGGGAAATCTAACACATTACCGAGATACTCGCAAGTTCATCATCCAATAGTAACCACCGCACATCATTTTGATTCATCATCACCATTCCATTCGATTACATTTATCCTTCCATTACAACTTAGAAAAGAAAAACAAAAGAAAAGCGTAAAATCCTAACTAGCCACTTTCGTAGGGCTCACGATTGCACTTAGCATGTGCAACAAGCCTTTAAACCACCTGATTCCCTCAGGTGGACGAGTTTTGTCTCGTGAGGGCTTGCAGTGAACATACCCACAAAGTTCATTTAACTAAAACTAAATAAAAATAAAATAGAAACAAAGTAAAAATAAAATAAAGAAGACTTACAAACTCTACACATAGTTTGTGCAGTTTTTATTTCCGAGTCGCGCACACGACTTTTTCTTCACTTCAGCTAATTCCAGGACTGTAAAAGGTTCCTCCTTCCCTCACTTTATGAGAACCTTCACTATCTCTAACTTTCCTCAACTTAAAATCCAGCCACACATCATTCTCCTTAGCCAAATGCATTAACTCAAACAATTTATCTTTTTCTTTAGGAGACAAGTTACACACAAGACGGTTGCTCAAACTTTCATCTCCTCTACTCCTAGCATCATGGACCCGTCTATATAATTTTCTCATGGAACGATCAAGCACCGGGTCATCCACATATTTCTTACACTCACTATCATGCCTCAAAGAACTATGTGGCGGGTTTTCACTATCTCCCCCACACTTAGGCCCTTCAAGATCCTCTAAAATGGAAATCACCTTATAATCAACTCGAGAATTCACCTTTTCATTCTTATTCACTTTGATCTTGTGACCTCCAAACCGCTCAACGAGTTTTTCTACGGTTCTCCCCATTACTTTGACTACTTTTTCATCGAATTCTTCAGACTTTTCAAGTGTATCAACAGACACATTCCCGACACAATTCTCCATTTTGTTATCCCTAGATACCTGTTCATTTAATTTTCTCATTGATGGTGGTCGGGAAGGCCTAATCGTCTTTGAGGTTACCAAATGTTCATCCTCTTCACATTTAGAAACTTTTTCATCCACCCTAACAAAGGTGGACACTGCCATCACAGTTTCTTTCATCGATAATGAACAAGTGGTGCTAATAGACGAACTCAACTTGGTTTCAAGAACTTGACTTAGATTTTTCAATTCTCGCTCAAGATTTTGTATCAACTCTTGTTGACTCATCAAAATTTCTGCATTAGTTTTTATTTGAGATTCCATGAATTCACTCGTCATACCCTCTTCACTAGAATTCCTTACCTCCTCTTTCTCTTTCACATTCGGTGCATACTTTTGAACCTGTTCATAGTTATTATCCAACAAAAAACAATCCTGGACATCCGGTGTATGTAATGAATTAAAAATATTAATCCGTGATCTCTTATTACCAAAAGAAATGTCCATAACCCCGGTTCTACAATTGATAAGAGCATCAATTGTGGCCAAAAATAGACGATCAAGAATGATCGTCGGTTGGGTCTCCCTAAAAGTAGTCTCAATGTCCATGACTATAAAATCTACGGGGTAATAAAAATCTTCAACTTTTACAATCACATTCTCCAACATACCCCGTGGAGTTCTCATTTACCGATCCGCAAGTTGGACTAGAATATCTGTATGTTTTAAAGTTCCCAACTCGTATCGGTCAACAAGGCTCGATGGAAGTATATTAATACTAGCCCCTAAGTCCAACAAAGCCTTTTTAATATTAACATTACCCACCGTAACCGAAATTAATGGGGTCCCGGGTCCTTAAACTTAGGTGGAAGTGAACCCAAAATGACAGCACTCACTTTTTCAGTTAATTTTACCTTTTTGGGCAATGATGCGTTGAATTTACGCTTTTGAACACACAAATCTTTTAAAAACTTAGCATATGCAGGAATTTGTTTGATTGCATCAATAAGTGGAATATTTATTTTTACTTGTTTAAATATTTCCCACATATCATCCGTTTTCGGTCCCTTCTTCCCATAAGGGAATTGGTTTGGGGACTCCAAAGCCTCGGAGAATGGAATGGTATTAGTTTCCATGTCTGATTTCCCAATTTCGTTAAAGATGGATTCTTTATTTTCCACCCCCTTCCCATAGTCAATATTTTCACTTACCTCATCCTCCTCATCAAGAACGATAGGAGACTTACTTGCATCGCGTTGAGCTACCTCTTTCTCACCAACCTTATTGTCATACTTCTTTCCACTATGCAAGGTGCCTACCATGTTTACACTTTGTCCTTTTCTCGAGTCCTTATGATTTGGATTTAACACCGTATAACTCGGTATGGTACCCAGCTCCCTATTTCCCTTACTTTCCGCTACATTACCGATCTCCTTAGCCAATGCACCAATTGACTTATTTTGCACTTCCACTATTTTACGCATTTCAGAGATAAACGCGTCCATCTTGGCGTCCGAGATAGATGGTTGATTGGTTGGTGCATTGTTTTTTATTTTGATTTTGGCTTTGATTCTGGTAATTGTTTTGGTTTTGGTATCGGTTGTTGGGATAAGGATTTTGATAGTTTCTTTGATAGTTGCCTTGGTTCTGAAAGTTACCCTGGTTTTAAAAGTTGTTTTGCGGTCTTTGTTGGTTCCCTTGGTTAGCATTTAGAGCATTGTTATTGCTCCAACTGAAATTCGGATGGTTTCTCCAACCCGGATTATACGTGTTGGAGTATGGATCAAATCTCCGTCCCTGAACCTCGTTAACTTGTTCTTCCACTATGTGTTGATTTACCGGTGGAATTCCATTTCTACATCCGTATGTAAAGTGAGAAGGATCTCCACAAATCTCACATACTTCCTGAACCTGCGAAACATTACAAGCAAGACCCTGGTTTGGGTTGTTAAATATAAGCATTTTCAAATCATCAAATTCCTGTTCTAAGTTCCTAGATGAACCACCTGAATCGGAAACATGATTCACTCGGGAGGTACTAGGTTGTTTACGATTAACTGAAGCTTGGGTTTTTGAACCCTTGCTTAACTGTTCAAAGAACGTCCATTCATCATCGCTAGACCGAGTTAAAATTGCCCCACCACTAGCCGCCAAAAGAAACTGCCTGTTTTGGGAATCTAAACTATCATAGAAAACTTTAACCAATTCCCACTTGGGTATCTCATGGTGTGGGCATGCCCTAAGTAACTCCTTCAGATGTTCATACGCTTCATGAAATAATTCACCAGTAATTGTTTAAAAGATTTTATTTGCGTACACATGTCTGAAGTTTTACTTATGGGGTAAAATTCCTCTAAAAATCGTTTTTTCATTTCCGCCCAAGTATTAATACTCCGGGCGGGCAAGGAGAGAAACCATCTTTTTGCCTTATCCTTAAGTGAATAAGAAAATAATCGAAGACGTACCTCATCATCAGTAAAACCGTTTACCTGATTAGTAGCACATATCCCATTAAATTCAGTGATGTGTTTATATGGTTCCTCATTAGCCATACCTCGGTAGGTTGGCAAGATCGAAATGAGTTGAGGTCGGACCTCAAATCGTCGATTGTTTCCTTCTGCCGGTGCAGGATAAATAATGGGTGAATGATCCTCAAAATCACCCAGTTGGTAGTAGGTGTCTACTCCTCTTGGTTGTTCAGCCATCTCGTCTCGTTGATCAAAAACTTCCTCTTCAGTGTCAGACTATGATTTAGGAGAGTTTGGTGGAACGATCGGATCTGTCTCTAACTGTGGTTGAGTGGATGCTGAAGCCACTGTCGAATCCTTTAAGATTCTTGTAGCTTTTTGATTAGCTTTTGCAGATTTCTCGATTTCTGGGTCTAAAGGCTTAAGGTTTTGATCTGCCAAACTCCGAGTTTGCATACACTAACCTGCACTTCAACAAAAACAAGAACACCGAGCGTAAAACTGACAAAAACAAAATAAACAAAACACTATTTTTGGATTTTTATTGGTTTTATAATTTTTATGGTTTTTCTAATTTAACACGAAAGCAATAAAATAAGAGCTTGCAATCAAGCGCACACCTCCCCGGCAGCGGCGCCAAAATTTGATCGATGTCGAAGGGCCGGTCAAAAATAACCTAATTACTCTACTTTAGATAGGGTAAGCAGGATTCGTTCCACGGGAAGTTATGGTTTAATAGCAAGCAATTTCAGGATTTGTTTGTTTGTGATTAACTACAATTAACTAAAGTAAAGACTAGATTAACAATTACTAAGCAAATGTAAACTTTGAGTATTTAAGAGCATAAACAATGAGCTAATTAAAAAGGTTGTAATCAATTGGATGGAAGTCTTTATCCCTTCACAATCCCAATCTAACATGCATTCATTCAAACAAGTATTATGTTTATCAAGTATTGATCAAATCTCATAGACAAGATTTCTTAGGCTTATCAATTCTAACTATCTTGGGATTGAATCATGCAACCTAGACACTATGTCTTTATCCTTAATCTAATTAACACTAATTTGGATCAAGAACACAATGTTAAATCACTATAATTCAACTTGCAATAATCACAATCAATAATACTTGCATTGATCAATAAACAATTGGTTTATAATATCACAATTCAAAAGACATAAGTTTCATAACATTACAAACCACATAAACTTGAATGAAAAGAATACATGTATCAATTATTCATGGAAGGAATAAAGTGAAAGAAACTATCCAAGCATGTTGGTGATGATGATCATGGTTGCTTCTTGAAGTTGCATGAAGAACACTCCTTGAAATCTAGCTTGAATCTTAATTTGATGATGATTAATGGTATGTTTTTGTGTGTTTGATGCTCTAAAAACTGATGGAAAAGATGTCTTATTCATAGCCTAGGGTTTCCTTTATATAGGAATGAAGTAGGGTATTCCCCAAGCTTGAAATCCCTCAAATCCGGCTCTAAATTCTATCCAAAAATACGCCCAGCCGCAATTTACTCTCACCAGCCGCAATTTATGCCCAGCTGCAAAAACCCAAGCGCCTCCTTATGCCCGTTTCTGACCTGAGCAAACTTTTAAATTCAGGCCAGCCGCAATTTACTCTCACCAGCAGCAATTTGCGGCTGGGTACTTTTTTCGCGCCTTTTTCTCGTTTTCGCATTTTGTCTTGACTCGTTACCCATTATAAAAACCTTTTAAAAGAGCCTTTTTAACCTCAAATGCACACATAAAATTCATCTTTTAATATCAAAACACAATCGGTATTTATGAACTGATCAACTCCCCCACACTTATCATTGTTTGTCCTCAAACAATCTCAAACAAGATCTTCGACTCGAACCTTTAATTGATCTTTTAACAACTGATAAATCTTCGAAGGATTGTATAAAACCACAACGTCTTGAACTCGATGTAGAACATAAATTCTTCTGACATGGCTCTCACTTAATCCACTTTAACTTCTCGATTATATGAACATCTCATCTCGAGAAAATACTTCAAAAATGTAACAAAACTTCAAACTTGGTGATCTTCAAATAAAACATAAGTCAAGTGAGAGCCATCCGCCATATGAACTAGACAAAAGAACCATATACCGTCAATTCCATATTTTGTTTTAAAGGTTGGTGTGCCAGAGTGTCCGAAGACACCCTTTTTGGTTCTCCCGGTGTTTTAGGATCACGGCACTCATCTCATGCCCTAACAACTCCTCTAGTGACTCTTGAAGCAGGGTGAACAATCGATGAAGGGTCGTGGAATTTAAATCCCACGTGACTTATAATGAGAAATACTTTTTGTGGATTTAACCCCATCTAGCTCTATTTTTAGCGGTATTATACGCCCCAACAAGGCTCTCGTGTAGGAATATTTATCCAGCCCCTATACTGGCTGTTTTATGGATTTGGCTCTATCGAGCTCTCGTTTTGTGGTTTTAGCCCCAAGCATGGCTCTCGTTTAGGAATATTTATCCAGCCCCTAGACTGGCTGTTTTGCAGCGAACTGCAGGTATGGCTAGTGTCATCCACAGCTAATTCTGATTTTGGATAGCGACACAGAACAAGTCCAAGCACTAGCATTTGTTCCCGGTATCGAAACAAGATGTGAATGAACAGGAAATGACATTTTGTACCATTCACTTTCGTCAATTCATGGGTAAAAAGTTGCACTAAAAAGTGCTTGTGAAACATAAATTGGAAGACTTTACTTCCTTCTTGAAAACACCTTGAAAACACAACTAAGAAGACTTTACTTCTTAACTTTACCACTTGAAAAATCTTTATTAATTTAGGTGCTAACAACCAACTTTTTCTTAATACCCATTAATACCATGCCACTTCACTTATTCTTTCAACTCTTTTTTTTTTTTTTACAAAAATCACACTTGGTTTGTTATAAAATTATGATTAAAAATTTTGTTCAATCGCAATAATCATAATGTTTTACTCATAATGTTTTGCTCACGGCTTCTCCCCAGAAAACAATAGGTAAGCATGCATCAGCTGGCATAGTTCTTGCGGTTTCAATTAACGTCCTATTCTTTCTTTCAGCAACCCCATTCTACTGAGGTGTATAAGCAAGACTGAACTATTGTTGTATCCCCTTTTCATTACAAAACAGCAGCATGTTTTTATTCTTGAACTCCGTACCATTGTCGGTACGAATCTTTCTAACTTTCAACTTATATAAACTTTCAAGCTTCAGAATCAAAACTTTAATGTGCTCGAAAGTATCTGATTTATGCTTCAGCATCACAACCCAAGAGAAACGTGAATACTCATTTGTAACTACCAAGCAATATAATTCTCCTGTGATAGTCTTGTAGTTCACTGGACCGAAGAGATACATATGCAACAACTCTAAAGGAATATTAACATAATGATGCTTCTTAGATGCATGAGATTTTCTTGTTTGTTTCCCTTTCTTACACGGAAGACACCCTTCAGGAATATGAAAGCTCTTAAGATTAACACCATCAACTAGTCCATTGTGAACTAGATTATTCATCTTCCTTAGACTCATATGACCCATACGCTTGTGTCAGATAATCGACTCCTGTTCAGTAGCCTTAAAAATGAAGGCCTGATGGCCTGTAGCTGCTTTAACATGAGCCTTACACATATCAAGGATATAGAGATCCTTGCACCTAGGAGCAGTCATCAGAATCATGTCTTCTGGGATTACGAATTCTTTTCTCAAGATATAACACAATTTATCATCAAAAGCAACTTTATACATTTTGTCAGCAACCTGTGAAACTGAAAGCAAATTGTTCGACATTTGCTCCACAAAATTAACTTTATCAAAGCTAACATTCTCATTAACATTCACCCATTGCGCAGTAATAAAACCTCCTTCACTACCTGCAAAAGAAACTGGTCCTCCATCCACTGTTTTCACATTAGAAAGTAAGGACAAGTTCCCTGTCATGTGCCTGGACACCCCACTATCAACAATCCATGTACTGAGCGAGGATTGTAGGTGACCTGCACACAAAAATAAGGAGATTAGTTAGAAAGGGCCACCCATGCCCGAATGGCAGTGGGTTTCCCATCAACGCCAACCACTAGCAATTCCACCCATTGTCCCTTAGAACTAGAAGGACCTTCAGAATTTTGGACACCTTTCACTTCTGATTTACGTTTTCAAACAACATTTTTTGGTAATGGTTTCCTGTAATAGTCATTTGTTTGAAAAACTTTTGTTTCAGTTGATTTGACAGAAGTAGGTTTAAACACAGGTGAAGATGATCTTCTATCAAAAATACGTTTGGGACTAAGATCAATCTTCTTGTGTGGTGTCTGTCGAATGGGTTTGCAATTCATAGCCCTGTGTCCCAACATCCCACAATTGAAACAGTTAACATTATCAAAACCATTAGCATTAAACACTTGATGCCTAGAAGTTGAATACTGTCTCCTCGGGGGTTTATTCTATTGCCTAGCTGGAGTGGGTGACGTGACTTGCTGTTTAACAGTCTGTCTATGATTAGGCGGAATATATTTCGTCACCCTTCCTAAATTTGAACCATCACCTTTTGGTGGAAGTTCAGTTTTGGGATCAAAAATCTGATAATTCATAGTACTACTATCCTTAACAAACTTAACAGGGGTGTGTTGAGTGTTTTTCTTCCTAGATTGTTTTGGCTTACTAACACTCCTCTTCTCAGTCTTTTGACTTTCACTCCTATTCGCTTCATTAATTGGATTCTTCAAAATTGTAACTGGTTTAGTCACAACTACAAAGAGTTTCCCGTCCTTTTCGGTGTCGACATCAGTGTCGGACTCTGTCTCATAAACAACATCTAATGGCTTTTTACCCTCACCAGACTCACTTTTGCTCTCTACAGAATTTTTCTCAGGCTTACCATACTTTGGTTCTACAACCGGATCCCTATTCTTCTTAACAGGTTTATTGATAAACTTTCCTAAAAGCGGTGGGGAAACCTGATTGTAGCCTATCCCTTGGTTTTTGGGATGTTTCAAGGTTTGTGTCACGTATGACATTCTCTACCAATTATCAATCCTAGCCTTTTCTAACTCATATTTTAATTTGAATGAATCTATTTCAGCCTTAAGTGCTTCTATCTGGCTCAAATACAGGTGAATCACTTTCTCATCATCTACAATAGTTAATTTTAAATGACCTACCTGATTCTCTAAGGACTTAATAACATCAACATACTCTTTCTGCTTATTAAGGTAGAAAAGAGCATCATCATAGTTCTTCCTATGTGTCTGATTTTCTAGACTCAAGTTCTTAATTTCAAGTCTAAGTTTCGGACAAGTTTCACAAGTAGCAGGTATCTCGTTAAGCTTAGAGACAACACATTCAAGTCTAGCTATTTCCTGCTCAAGATCAGTGCATTTTAAACATAAAGAATCTGAATCATTACATACCTTGTCATTATTGGATGTGTTAGCCATGAATGCGTAATCTTTTCTACCACCCTGCGGATCTGTATCGGATTCAGATTCTGACTCTGAACTGGTACTGTCTAAATAATCAGCATCATAACCTTCTTTGCCCTCAACTTTAGCAGAATTATCCAAACTTGTCACCGTGACTACCTTTTCATCAGTACCTTCAACATCACCCTTGATCAAATGTACAAGTTCTTTTCTAAACCAGGTTCCCGTATGATAACTCATTCCCGAGGATTCATCGTCATCTGAAGAGTCAGTTGTGAATTCAAGATCAGACAGATCCTTGGCTTTGCGAAACTTATCATACAACCTGTCACTAATTCTCTTTCTAAGACACATCTTCATTACCGCTTTAACCCTTTTTATACGTGCATCACATTTGCAGACATAGCATGTGCAAGAAGGATCATCTTTACCTATACAGCCAGCATTTCTTCTGATAACCCTTTCTTCTTCTATTTCAGCTTCACTCTTACCAACAAAAACCACGTTAGCTTTTTCAGCATCAACTGAGATCGACCAGTCACACACTTCATCAGCATATGTAGTAGTCAAAGCTTTGGATTGACCACTAGAAGTTGCGTCTTTGTTCACTGTCGGACCAGCATATCCAGGAGTTACCTTAATTGAAGTGTTATGAAAAGGATTATGAAAACCAAACTTAGGTGGTCTTGTGTATGTCCTCTTGAAATGACCAAGTTCATCATAATTATGGCATCTCACTTTGGACATATCAAAACCAAACTTAGTATTGCTGTTCAGACTCAAAGTACTATGACCTGTTCTTTTCAAATACTTCCTAGCACGTCTCACCACACTTCCCATAGCAAACAGAATGTCCATTCTCTCAATCTCATCCTCATCAATCTGATCATAATCCTCATTCTCCAGATGACCATTGATTATCTGCCCACTTATCATATCATTGTAAGAGTTAACAACGATTGCAGCTAAAGCCATATCCATCTGAATCAATTCTAGAGGCATTTTCTTGATATTTTCCATCTTGATCACTGGTGATTGAGTCTGTTGTAGAATGCTTGAATCAATCAGTTTAGCAGTTGATTTCTATGCTTGAGATTTGGCATTGAAATAACCAGAATCTGTTACTGGAGCCGAGATCTATGATGCATTGGTGGAAATGTAAGCTGTTTGCAAAGGAGCATGATTTCCCGAAGATGACCCAATAATGGACGAACCAGCTACAATACCAAGTATCTTTCTCTTTGCCTCAACCTGAATATCCTTTTCCACAACTTGAAAGTAAAAGCTGTCAAGGTTAACGTACGACCTGATGCAATGTACCTATTCTGAATCTTTTCAATTTCATTGTCCCATTTCTCAGGAAGACCGTCTTTCAAAACTCTAACTGCTTTCTCATCAGATAAATCAATTCCATAATCTGCCATTTCAGCAACCAACAGATGATATCTCTCCAAAGTTTGTCCAAGAGACTCGGAAGGTAGAGCAGCAAACACTCTCCATTCATCTTTGAGAACCTTACCCTTAGTGGCACTGTAAGTGGCTGTTCCTTCTGTGGCTGATTGAAGATCAAGCCAAAGGGTATACGAGGTCTTATTTCTGTTCTTGAACTGTGAGAAGATCTCCTTAGACAGTGCCTGAGTAAGTTGAGCGTAGCACTTACACTCCAAGTTATACTGTTCACGCTCAGCAGGATTGAACTGAGCAGTCTCTTTAGGTTCACCATCTGCTCCATTTGGCCATGCAAACTCAGTCCCAATAAACTCCCATAGTCTAGAATCTATACCATTCAAATATATCATAAAACGCACCTTCCAGTCTAAAAAGTCCTTTAGGTTGTCAAGCTTGGGAACCTTATTGGAAGTTCCAGACTCATTCTCATTTAGTAACAGTTTTTGTAGTCCTGTAGCAATCACCAATGCACTGTATTCATTTACTACTTGTTCATTAGTGTCCGACATTTTAAATTAGTTAGGATTAAATTCAAGATTAATGAAATTTCTGATTAATGACACACGGTCGATTGTCTTAGACACACGGTCGATTATATGACTAACACGGTCGATTGTATGACAAAATTTGGGCAGCACTTCGTTACTCAATAAGCCTTTGGTATTACAAACTCACACGGCCGACTGTCTATCTCCCTCGGTCGATTGTATAGCTCACACGGTCGAGTGACTGAACTAACACGGCCGATTGACTTAAGGAAACTCACACGGTTTAACTGAAAGAAACACGGTCAGTTTACTACCTCAATCGGTCGATCTAAGGACTCACACGGTCGGTTGTCAAGACACACACGACCGAGTGTGTTCTTGACAGATGCACGTCGACTATTAGGTTTTTCTTGACCAAAATCGATTTTGCTATCGATTTTTGATGAAAAACACTATACCAAAACGTAGAGAACAATGAAAAAGACTCCAGAAACACCTTTTGACAACGAAAACACCAACTATAACGTAGAAAAAAAGATTAAATGATTAAAACACAAAAAAACACCAAAAACACCAATTTTTTTTAACCCAAAAACGATTTTGATCAAGCAAAACCAGAGACTCCAGCTCTGATACCACTTTGTAGACGTTTATTCACGGATCTTAGGTCGCTTGCTAACTCTCCTAGAGGCGGAATTCACTAGAATAGGGTTAAACCGAGATATGGGTCGTATCGGGATCGAATAGATCAAACCTAGGACAAGAACTAGATTAGATCGACGCCTAAACGATATATTTCGGTGGTATATGGTGTTAGGGTTCTCTGGAGATGAAAACCAGTCGACTAGGGTAAATGGGATGAGTAACCTCAACCAAGATGTCTCAACCCGTATATATACTGCAGGTCAGACACACTCGGTCGAGTGTGTCTCTCAGTCGGTCGACTGAGTAACACAATCGGTCGAGTGTGTACACACACTCGGTCGACTGTGTGTGCAGTTTAACATATTGATTATTTAACAAATTAAGTACTCCCAATCACAAACGTAATCAATAGTCACAAGTAAACATTATTACATAACCGAATGTGTTAAATGTAAAGATAAACTACGGCTGAGGATTCATGAACCAAGTAGTTTTAACTGAACTGTGCAATATCGGGCAGATTTTGTGTTTTTTATATGGTATGGTGATATCTGCCTTGCAATCTTTCACCCAGATAGATTCATGTAATAGGCAAAATAATCCGGTTATCGAATACTTCAGCTTTAAGTACTCCTGTCGTGAGCGGTATTTGAGTGTGATGTAAATACGTCTTTCTCTTTGTACATCACACGATCTTTTGAATTCATGAATCAGGAATAGTTTGATTTGAAGTGTTCTTTTTGTATGGCACATGATCTTTTAAATTATTAAATCAGAAAAAACAGCTCGGTTTAAAGTGGTTTTACTTTGAAAATACTGTGTTGTCAATTTATTCAAATGGAATTGCACTAAATAGATGCTTCTCAGCAAGAGAACCTACAAATGGCTGGAAAAGACGTTACCCATTGATGAACGATAGTATTTTATTGCTTTTGAGTTTTAGGATTATGTGTGGCAAAATGGGTGGGTTGTGACAGTAGGATAACATGTAATAATTTAGATGGTTTGATTGACCAAAGACTAATTTATATGTTTCGGATTTGTTCCAAGAACGACTTAGACATTTGACAATTCTTATTAGAATGTTAGATATAGATACGATACATATATAAGCAGTGGCGGATCCAAAAAAAATTTTCACCGGGGGCAATTTTTTTTTTTAAAAAAACGTAAAGATTTTTTTTTGACAAAATATAGAGGTTTTGAGGCAAAATATAGAGTTTTTTGAGCAGAATTTAGAAGTTTTTGAGCAAAATACGAATGTTTTGGGACAAAATATGGAGGTTTTGGGCAAAATATGAAGTGTTTGAGGCCAAAAAAAATTCCACCAGGGGCAAAATCGAAAAACCGAAAAAATTTACACTAAAATTTCAAAAATTCCACAGCTTATAAGGTTGATTTTTTGAATCACTGATTTACAAATCAAACGCAAAATTCAGTGTTTAATACTACTATAATGGCCTTCAATTGTATAACTAACGTTCTCATTAATCATTGAGAATTATGAGCATTATCTTTCTAATACAAACCTTTCGGTGCAATGACGAACCACATTTACAACTTTTATCTACTGTTAACGTATACCGATTAATGATAATGTTATTTATACGTTTAGTCATATAAACTGACTAATTTATTATATTAAGATGCTCATGTTTTAACCCCGCAAAATTGCGAGATATAACCTAGTTTAAATTATAATATCACAGTTAAATGATAATTTATCACCTCAAAAAGGTAAAATAATGATAATAATGAACTAGTCAAGTATTTTAAATTATCTGTATATACTAAATACAAAAGTTGACTACTGTTTCGTTTGTCCTTGCATAACATTTCACATTTTCTTATTTTATTTTTTTTAGAACTAACCAATCAAAAGTTTAAAATTATGACACTTACCCTTAAAATAACAAAACTGCCCCTAAATATTCGACATCCTCGTAATTGAAATATTCAAGTTTCAACTAAAAATCAAAGTTTTTGAGTAGTTACAACTTGAAACCCACGAGGGACTCAAACTTTCTATGTTAAATTGATATACGTTGTTACAAATCTATATAGTCATATAAAACTTTAAAATGATGATGTCATCATTAAGGTAATTACCCTTTGATTTTCATAATGATGATGTCATAATTATATATTAATTTAATTAAAAAAATAATACGAAATCTTTTATAAAAGAAAATACTAATCTCTCATAAAATGTAATTTTAATTTTCTATAAAAATTTAAAAGGCATTTATTATTACTAATAATTATTATTATTATTAAAAATATAAATACTCAACTTTGAGCGAACTTTATTATTATTATTTACTTTAATATAATAATTATAATTATAATTATTATATTATTATTAATATTCAAATATGGATTCTTTTTACGAAATTAATTACGTTACATATGTATGCGAAAATACATGTCTCTATATATTTGTAAAAACAACGACAAATTTTTTAGTTAAACGGGTCATTAAAATAAACGACTTTACTATTTACATTCACTTAATACCTAAAACATATTATTAAATTGTTTCGTTTAAACACGCCCGTAATTTTACGGATTATTTCACAAGTAACATATAAAGCTGACTTCATTTTTGCCAATAAAACCAAGAGTTTACAATTAAATTTCTATGAAGCCGTTATGTTTTGATTGATGATTTATACAACTTTGCAAACTAAATTTGTATGGTTAGAGGCAACTATCCAATATCGAATCAATCAATGTGAGTCAACTTCAGTAGCGAAAATATGTAGGCAGAGAGTGGAGACGCCAATGGATTTGTAAATTTTAAGGTAAAAATTTTGATTTTTCAATTTTTCTCTCAGTGGATTTTTTACCCCTCAAAAGTCTATATTTTACACCAATGACTCCCTATTTTGTTCATAAATCTTCATATTTTGCTCAAAAACCTTATATTTTGCCTCAAAACCTTCATATTTTGTTGGTGATTTTAGTGTTATCAAGAATCATTTTAGTTAATTGGGATTTACTAGAAAGCAAAGGCTTATCGAATTACGCTCAATGACGAGTTTGAAGAGTGTGGACTGCACGCTCGTTCGAGTTAATTCAATGAGGTATTGAAAATTAAATCTTTTCATGAGGTAACCACGAATGGTTACATCTGTTCATGAAGAGTGATGTCATTCCTAAAAGATGTGACAAAGAGTTGCATCTTCTAGCTGAAGGTTGCATATTTACATTGAAGGGTACATCCTTTCGTCGCATCTTTTCACCTCTTATATATAGAGGACTTTGCTTTCATTCTAACCAATAGAAAACGCACAATCTCTCTGATAATTTGATCAGTGATTTCATTGCCAAAAATACTGATTGCGTTCTTGTCTTATCCCTGTAAAGATTTCGTGTAACCGAGACAATCGTTGAGTCGAAATACTTTATAGAGAAAGTGAACACACCATTCAAGAACAAATCCATGAAGTCAATTCATACCCATTTTCTAACAAATCTACAAAGTATTTGGTGATAATCGTGAAGATGAATCGTTGAAGACAAGTGGGATTTGAAATGGATACTTCGTGTGATAAATGTTTGATGGAATCAGTGAAACAATTATGGAATATGGCATGGAAATGTTATGATGATGATCATGGGTTCTGGACATGATCAAATAATCTTTGTGTAATAAGGGATTTCTGTAATGGATTGAATCAATGCAAAGGATTACCATTGATAATAACAAATACCTTTTGGTTTAGAAAAGGTGATTCATCCCAACGGTTACGACACTGGACAAACACGTGCATCAACCACAATTCAAGTACAAAATTTTCTATTCATTTCTTTTAATGAATTATGATATCAAATTATGATGGGTATAATTATAAGTATGGTACCGATACTTTATATAATATGGAGATTTGGAGTCCATAAAATTCATGGAGATAGAGATGTGATAATTTTCAAATCAATTCATATGAAATTATTCCAAATTAATTAGAATTAACCAGAACAATAAAGGTTGATTACAAATTCATAATAGAAATTGTTTAAAATTTATGTTGGTCATTCGCATGTTGTCGGTTTCCAATGATTCATGCGATTAAATTTTACGAGTTTCATTGAGTTGGTATTTTTATTACCATGAAGAAAAGCAAAGGAATTTTGGAAATGCCGCTCATGTTTTATTGAGTTGGTACCATTAATTTAATAGTGTTTTAACATCAAAGTTCAAAGTTCAATTGTCATGATTCATGGAATGGATATGAACAATAGAATTTTCCTTTGAAATGACGTGTATATGTCATTCATGAGGCGGCATAATATATCGTCAAAACTTTGGGTTGGTCATTACACGTCATACATGTTTGAATGTTTGATGAATTATCCTTAAACGAGTTCGGATATTTGTAAATGCGTTTTACGGATAAATATTCATCACAAGGAACACGTTCTATGGATAATTTTTTATGCATGACTTGACAGATTAACAAACATATTTTGTTTCTTGAATGTTGCAATGAAAGAGGCAGTTAAAAAAAATTGTCATGGCGTTTGACTTTCGCCTCCTTGTGTTCAAACGTTTGATTTATACGGTACAACGTTTAATATAATTTTTGTAACCATGCTTACAAAATTTTGTATTCTATCAAAACGTTTAGATTGTAATTTAGTTACTGGTTATCATAAAATTGACTTTTATCTGTTTTCATGATTGGCCTAATGGTAACTGTAATGGAGATAACTCAAGCTCGAACATCTCATCTCAATCGATTAGACATAGAAAGCATCTGAGTTCGAGTGATAGTATTTAGCTCAATTGTACACTTAACAGTCACAGTCAAAGTTAGGTCAACTGTAACAGAGTTAGTTAGAATCATCAATTAGTTAGTTAGCGTATACTGGTAGCAGTATTTATATCTCACTTACATGTACATTGTAATTAGTTTTTTCAATTATGAATTAATGAAATTCAGTTGTAACCGCTCAATTCTGTTTACTCTTATGGTATCAGAGCTATAGCTCCGATCATCTTCTCCGGCCACATCTCCGGCCAACCTGCAATTCACAAATTCGATCATTACATGCTTCCGCAACTCAATCAAAACCATAACACGTCTGTCAATCTCTTCAATTTCAACTCAATCAATTCCAAACCTAATTTCTCACAATCAATTAAATCAAAACGCAATTCATGATGCCGATCTCTGCTTCATCACTGGAAGAAGATATAACATCACCGAATCATCCGCTATACTTACACCAGAATGATCATTCCGGTCTGATCCTCATATCAGAGAAACTGACAGGTTCTGACAACTACAGCTCCTAGAGAAGATCAATAATGATCGCATTGAATGCAAAGAATAAACTACAAATTGTGACTGGTGAACTAATAGAACCTGATGCAAACTCAAACATGAAGGCACTCTGGGAGATAACTAATGATATGATCATATCCTGGATCTTTGATATGGCCGAAACGGACGGTTTTATTTGTGCGGTATTGATAATGCTAAAAACGAACATATATTTCATAGCATTATTCCTCAAGAAAGACAAGCTTTTAGTTGCAATTGTTCTATTTACAAGTGATATTCGTTTAAATAATAAAAGGTGAAGACAAAAGACAGATTCGACGAATTGAAGACGCAAACGACCAAAAAGCTCAAAAGTACAAAATACAATCAAAGAGGTTCCAATTATTGATAAGAAACGTCTCGAAATTACAAGAGTACAAGATTCAAAACGCAAAGTACAAGATATTAAATTGTACGCAAGGACGTTCGAAAATCCGGAACCGGGACCAGAGTCAACTCTCAACGCTCGACGCAACGGACTAAAAATTACAAGTCAACTATGCACATAAATATAATATAATATTTAAATAATTCTTATAATTATTTATATATTATAATAAATAATAAAAACCGTCGGCAAGAAAGACTCCAAACTGGACTGAGCTGTAATTTCAATCTCCGCGACTCGCGGAGTTTGAAGGCCAAAAATGCCGCGAGTCGCGGAGCCCTAAGTTTTGAAAGTCCCTATAAAAGCAACCGAATTCTGAGCATTTTTCATCATCTTTTTCTTCTTCTCTCATAATACTACGTAAATATTTATATTTATATTTTAATTTTAATTTTAATTATAATTCTAATAATAAGGGTATGTTAGCGAATGTTGTAAGGGTGTAAGTCGAAATTCTGTCCGTGTAACGCTACGCTATTTTTAATCATTGTAAGTTATGTTCAACCTTTTTACATTAATGTCTCGTAGCTAAGTTATTATTATGCTTATTTAATCCGAAGTAATCATGATGTTGGGCTAATTACTAAAATTGGGTAATTGGGCTTTGTACCATAATTGGGGTTTGGATAAAAGAACGACACTTGTGGAAATTAGACTATGGGCTATTAATGGGTTTTATATTAACTAAACAATACCTTGTTAATTTAATATACAAACTTATAATTCGACGTATTTATATATAACCACATACGCTTAATCGGACACGATGGGCGGGACATTTATAAGTACGAATTATTGTTCATTTGACCGGACACGGGGATGGATTAATAGTCAATGGACTCATTAAAACAGGGGTGAATTACATTCAGGGGTAATTGGTGTAATTGTTAACAAAGTAGTAAAACCTTGGTTTACACGCAGTCGATAACCTGGTGTATTCATTAAACAAAGTATTAAAACCTTGTTACAATTCGAATCCCCAATTAGTTGGAATATTTGACTTCGGGAATAAGAATAATTTGACGAAGGCTTTCGCTCTTTATATTTATGACTGATGGACTATTATGGACAAATCCGTATGGACATATTAAATAATCCAGGACAAAGGACAATTAACCCATGGGCATAAAACTAAAATGAACACGTTAAACATCATGATTACGGAAGTTTAAATAAGCATAATTCTTTTATTTCATATTTAATTTCCTTTATTTTATATTTAATTGCACTTCTAATTATCGCATTTTTATTTATTGTTATTGTATTTAATTGCACTTTTAATTTTCGTACTTTTTAATTATCGCAAGTTTATTTTATCGCACTTTTATTATTCCCAATTTCATTATCGTTATTTACTTTATGCTTTAATTTAAGTCTTGTATTTATTTTTAATATTTTACATTTGGTTTTAACTGCGACTAAAGTTTTAAAATCGACAAACCGGTCATTAAACGGTAAAAACCCCCCTTTATAATAATAATATTACTTATATATATATTTGTATTTTTATAAAAGTAAACTAATATAGCGTTAAACTTTGTTTAAAAAGATTCCCTGTGGAACGAACCGGACTTACTAAAAATTACACTACTGTACGATTAGGTACACTGCCTATAAGTGTTGTAGCAAGGTTTAAGTATATCCATTCTATAAATAAATAAATATCTTGTGTAAAATTGTATCGTATTTAATAGTATTTTCCTGTAAAAATTAATAGCTATTTTCTATACACCTCGCACGACATCAAGTTATTTTTGGTGCCGCTGCCGGGGAACTCTTAAAAACCGGAAGCGCAACGCTATATAAAAAAAAAAAGATTTTTAGTTAACTTTTATTAAAATTCGTTTTTGTAAAAATACGTTTTAATTATTCAAAAATATAAAAAGAAAAACAAAAATATAAGTATTTTTAAGATTTTGATAAATATTTAAGTTTTATAAAGTTTCTTTAGTTTGTAAAAATATAAGTTTTATTTAATTTATTTTATAAATATATTTTATAAATATAAAAAACTGAAAAAAATATAAATATATATAAATCTATTTTTTTTATTGTTATAAAGTATTTTATTTTTATCTTAGTTATTAAAGATAAGTTTTATTTAAACTATATAAATATTTTAATTAGAAAATATAAACAGAAAACAGAAAATAAAAAAAAATAAAGAAAAACGCGTCGAATTTTAAACCTGTCAATTGAATTTCTGAACCCCGCGATTCGCGGGGTTTGGTGCCTTGAATACCGCAACTCGCGGAGGGGACTTGACACCAACAGGAAGCCCTAATCCTGCATTTATTACGGAGTATTATTAATTATTATTAATTAAATTATAATTAGGGTTAAATATTTAATTAATTTAGTATTTAATTTAAGTTTTAATTAATTTGTATATTTAGTTTATTAAGTTTAATTAAATTGTAAAATTAATAGTTTTAATAAATAAATAATATAAAAATAATATTTTTATAAAAAATTGTACTTTTTACAACTTTTTGTATATTTTTATATTTTGTCCCTTTTTAATCGTTTTAGCGTAACTTTTGTATTTTTCGCTCATATTTAGTTTTAAACTTAGTTTTTGCCATAGTTATTTTTACTTCTAGATTTTTAGGCTTTGCCGTAGAATTCCTTAAGTGCTTTTTCTTTAGACTAAGATTTAGGTACTTTAGAATTTTGCGACGCCTTTTTAAGTTTTAGTTTTTTTTTAAGTTATTTCCATTTGGGATATAGTTTTTCCTGTAAGCTTTAATATTTTTAGACGACTTTTACCTATGTATCAATTATCATTCCAATTAGTAATCTCAATTTGCGATTATAATTTTAAGTTAGTTGTAGTAATAAGGTTAGGTTAGTCAAGTATTTTTAAGTTTTATAAGTTTCTTTTATTTTTCCGTCACCTTTTATTTTTCAACCATTTTTCTTTTTCGACATTTTTTCGACGAACTCTTTTTCTTTCCTATTTCTCGCTATTCTAGTTTTAGGACATAGATTTTTATTCTACTTCTTATCTAAATTTCTTAAAATTACGAAAATTTATTTTAAGTGGTTAAGTTGATAGACATCAAAATTTTCTGGTTCGTAGTAATAGTTGGATTTGTACGTGGACCGGGTTATTGGAGCCAAACAGTCCTCAATTATATTGAGACCAAACGAATCCTGCCCCTCTGCTGCATCTTTTGGCTATTCGAAACGTGGGCAAAATCAGAAAAGTCTATTGATTGGATAACTTATTATAATTTTTCTTTCCTTTTAAAAACTAATAGGATATTCAGTGAATGCACCGAGCAAGACGTTCACCACCTTTTGTACGTTCACCACCTGTAACTAGATCAAGACATTTAGCAAATATTACCACCGTTGATTTTTCTTTAGAAACGTCATCCAGTCGACCAAGTACTTCAGTTCAAATTTCCAATAATCCATTTTTTGAACCCGACCTCACAATTGAGAATCCGGAGAATATTCAGGAACGGTTCGTAGATCCTGAACCACTAAACTTTCCCCCGGAACCACCAATCATTCAAACAGAGATTGTTGAGGAACGAACCATTAAATCAGAATCCTCTAGTGATTCCGATTCAACAAATTCAATTATGGAGAATCTAGAACCTTTAAGTATGGAAGACCGAATGAGAGCTAAACGCACTGGCCAAGGTCACGCAATTACTCATCCAGACATTAATGCGCCAGATTATGAAATCAAAGGACGAATTCTACACATGGTGACTAATCAATGCCAATTTAGTGGTGCGCCGAAGGAAGATCCAAATGAACATCTACGTACCTTTAATAGGATCTGCACACTATTTAAAATTCGAGAAGTAGAGGATGAACAGATATATCTCATGTTATTTCCCTGGTTATTAAAGGGAGAAGCCAAAGATTGGTTGAAATCATTACCTGAAGGGGCGATTGATACATGGGACGTTTTAGTTGAAAAATTTCTTAAACAATTCTTTCCTGCATCTAAAGCCGTAAGACTTCAAGCAGAAATTGTTACGTTTACACAGAAACCAAATGAAACTCTATATGAGGCGTGGACTAGATATGGAAAGTTATTAAGAGGATGTCCGCAACATGGTTTAGACACCTGTCAAATAGTACAAATATTCTACCAAGGATGCGACATCACTACAAGAAAAGACATAGATATAGCAGCTGGTGGTTCTATTATGAAGAAAACCGAAACTGATGCTTACAAAATTATTGATAACACTGCTTCCCACTCACATGAGTGGCACCAAGAAAAAGATATCATTAGATCATCTAAAGCAGCTAGAGCCGATTCTAGCCATGACTTAGATTCCATTTCCGCAAAGATAGATGCTGTGGAGAGACGAATGGAAAAGATGACTAAGGATATTCACTCAATACGAATTAGTTGTGAGCAGTGTGGAGGACCACATTTGACAAAAGATTGTCTCAGTATTGAATTAACAATGGAACAAAGAGGGAATATTTCATACATAAACCAAAGGCCTGGAAATAATTATCAGAATAATTATCAACCGCCAAGACCTATTTACAATCAAAACCAGAATTATAACCGAAATATTCCATACAACAACCAACAAGGTCCTAGCAATCAACAAGTATCCAATAATACTTACAATCAGCAAAGACCTAATTTTCAAAACAAAACACCACAACAAACCGATGATAAAAAGCCGAATTTAGAAGATATGATGACGAAGCTAGTTGAAACTCAAACGCAGTTTTTCACATCTCAAAAACAAACCAATGAACAAAATGCTCAAGCATTTAGAAATCAACAAGCTTCTATTCAAAATCTGGAACAAGAAGTAAGTAACCTAGCAAGGTTAATAGGTGAAAGAAAACCGGGAAGTCTACCTAGTGATACAAATGCTAACCCCCGGAATGAAACAGCTAAAGCCATTACCACAAGAAGTGGTACAACACTTAAACCACCTGAAATACCTGTAACTTCTGATGAAGCTATTCCTACTCCACAAGAACCACAACCTGATCAAGATAAGGAAAAAGAACCGGTAGTTGAAAAGGTTAATGAAGATAACACAGTTAAGGCTAAACCTTATGTTAAACCATACCAACCACCACTTCCTTACCCGAGTAAAATAAAGAAAGAGAAACTTGAAGCCGAGCAATCCAAATTCTTGGATATGTTTAAACAGATAAATGTAAATCTTCCTTTCATTGATGTGATTTCAGGAATGCCTAGATATGCTAAATTCTTGAAAGATCTAATCTCAAATAGAAAGAAAATGGAAGAACTCTCGGCTGTTACTATGAATGCTAATTGTTCAGCAGTGCTGTTGAATAAGATACCAGAAAAACTATCTGATCCAGGAAGTTTCACAATTCCATGTTTTCTGGGTAGTCTTAGTTCAATAGAAGCATTGGCAGACTTAGGTGCTAGTATAAATCTAATGCCGTATTCACTATACGCTAAACTAGACCTTGGAGAATTGAAACCAACCAGAATAAGCATACAACTAGCTGATAGATCAATAAAATATCCTAGAGGGATAATGGAGAACATGCTAGTTAAAGTTGGTACTTTAGTATTTCCAGTAGATTTTATTGTTTTGGACATGGAAGAAGATTCTCAAGTTCCTCTCATATTAGGAAGACCATTCTTAAACACGGCTAAAGCAATGATAGACGTGTTCGGTAAGAAATTGACCCTAAGTATAGAGGATGAGAGTGTTACCTTTTCAGTTGATAGAGCAATGCAACAACCGCAATCTGCAGATGATACATGTTATTATATTCAAACTATAGATGCACATGCAGAATTATTAGAAGAATTTCCAGAATTACAAGGAACAGGAGAATGTTCTTTAGGAGAAGGTAATGAACCAATTGATGAAGCTGAAATGTTAGCTACACTTATAGCTAATGGATATGAACCAACAACAGAAGAAATTCAAATGCTAAAAGAAGAAGACAGATATCGATATAAATCATCGATAGAAGAACCTCCGAAATTAGAGTTAAAGCCACTTCCAAACTATTTGGAATACGCTTATTTACATGGTGAATCTGAATTACCTATAATAATATCGTCTTCTCTTACTGAAAATGAGAAATCACAACTCATTTCTGTGTTGAAAGCTCATAAACCAGCCATTGCATGGAAGATTCATGATATTAAAGGAATAAGTCCTTCGTATTGCACACATAAAATCCTTATGGAAGAAGGTCATAAAACGTATGTGCAACGCCAATGAAGACTAAATCCTAATATGCAAGATGTAGTTAAGAAAGAGATTATTAAACTGCTAGACGCAGGTCTAATTTATCCAATCTCTGATAGTCCATGGGTAAGCCCAGTTCAATGCGTGCCTAAGAAGGGTGGCATGACTGTCATTACAAATGAGAAAAATGAGCTTATTCCTACTAGGACTGTAACAGGATGGCGTGTATGTATTGATTATAGAAAATTAAATGACGCCACCAGAAAAGATCACTTTCCCTTACCTTTTATAGATCAAATGTTGGAAAGATTAGCCGGAAATAGTTACTATTGTTTTCTAGATGGATTTTCCGGATATTTTCAAATTCCAATAGCACCCGAAGACCAAGAGAAATTCACGTGCCCTTATGGTACTTTTGCTTACAAACGCATGCCATTTGGACTTTGTAACACCCCTGCAACCTTTCAAAGGTGTATGATGGCGATTTTTCATGACATGATAGAAGAATGCATGGAAGTATTCATGGATGACTTTTCAGTCTTCGGTGATACGTTTGAATCATGTCTAGTTAATCTGGAACGAATGCTTATTAGATGCGAACAATCAAATCTAGTACTTAATTGGGAGAAATGCCATTTCATGGTTAAAGAAGGCATCGTTCTTGGTCATAAAATTTCAAAAGAAGAAATTGAAGTGGATAGAGCTAAAGTAGATGTAATTGCTAAACTTCCACATCCCACCAATGTTAGAGGAGTTAGGAGTTTTCTAGGGCATGCCGGTTTTTACCGACGTTTCATAAAAGATTTTTCTAAAATTGCCACTCCTATGAA
Organism: Rutidosis leptorrhynchoides; assembly: GCF_046630445.1. Classification (NCBI taxonomy): domain Eukaryota; kingdom Viridiplantae; phylum Streptophyta; class Magnoliopsida; order Asterales; family Asteraceae; genus Rutidosis; species Rutidosis leptorrhynchoides. The sequence goes on along the minus strand of NC_092334.1, from coordinate 651,010,893 downwards.
TAAACTCCTAGAAAAGGATGCTCCATTCATCTTTTCAGATGAGTGTATCAAATCTTTTAATATTCTTAAAGAAAAACTAACTAATGCGCCGATCATGATAACACCAAATTGGAATCTACCATTTGAACTAATGTGCGATGCAAGTGATTTTGCAATGGGAGCCGTTTTAGGACAAAGGATTGAAAAACGATTTCAACCTATATATTATGCTAGTAAGACGATACAAGGAGCACAAACGAACTATACAACTACTGAGAAAGAACTCCTTGCTATTGTCTTTACTTTTGACAAATTTCGATCATATCTCGTTCTAGCAAAAACGGTGGTCTATACCTACCATTCTGCTCTTAGATATCTATTTTCAAAACAAGATGCTAAACCAAGATTAATCTGTTGGATCTTACTCTTACAAGAGTTTGATATTGAAATCCGAGATAAAAAAGGAGCAGAAAATCTCGCCGCTGATCATCTTTCTCGTCTTGAAAATCCCGAATTAGAAGTTCTGAATGAATCGGCCATACAAGACAACTTTCCTGATGAATATCTATTGAAGATAGATTATAAAGAAATTCCATGGTTTGTAGACTATGCAAACTACTTAGTTTGTGGATTCCTTGAAAAAGGATTATCGTACCAAAAACGAAAGAAATTCTTCAGTGATATAAAACACTATTTCTGGGAAGATACACATTTGTTTAAAAGTTGTCCAGATGGAATAATACGCCGATGTGTATTTGGAGATGAAGCTAGTAAAATTTTAAACCATTGTCACACAGGACCAACAGGAGGGCATTATGGGCCTCAACTAACAGCAAGAAAAGTTTATGATGCTGGATTCTATTGGCCTATAATTTACAAAGACGCACACCTTCTTTGCAAATCCTGTGATGCTTGTCAAAGGGCCGGAAAAATAAGTCAACGTGATGAAATGCCACAAAATGTCATCCAAGTATGTGAAGTATTTGACATTTGGGGTATTGACTTTATGGGTCCATTTCCAAAATCTCATAATAATCTATATATACTCGTAGCCATTGATTATGTATCTAAATGGGCGGAAGCACAAGCTCTCCCAAATAACGATGCACGAGTTGTAGTCAACTTTTTAAAACGTCTTTTTGCAAGGTTTGGAACACCGAAAGCTTTAATAAGTGATCGGGGTACTCATTTCTGTAATAATCAACTTGAGAAAGTTCTTAAAAGATATGGAGTAACTCATAAAATCTCCACCGCATATCATCCACAAACAAGTGGACAAGTTGAAAATACCAACCGAGCTTTAAAACGTATTCTAGAGAAAACCGTAGGATCAAATCCGAAGGAATGGTCCATTAAATTGGAGGATGCACTCTGGGCTTTTAGAACAGCCTACAAAACTCCAATTGGAACCACACCTTTTAGACTTGTTTCTGGAAAAGCATGTCATCTTCCGGTAGAAATTGAACACAAAGCATTTTGGGCTTTGAAAACATGTAATCTTGATTTACATGAAGCCGGACGTCTACGATTAAGTCAACTAAACGAATTAGAAGAATTAAGGCATGAAGCATACGAAAATTCGTTAATCTATAAAGAAAGAACGAAGAAATGGCATGATAAAAGAATCAGAAGTTCAAAAGAATTTAAAGAAGGAGACAGAGTTCTTCTTTTCAATTCACGATTCAAGCTATCTCCTGGAAAATTGAAATCAAGATGGTCTGGACCATTCATAGTCAAAAGAGTTTTCCCATACGGAACGATAGAATTAATAAATTCAAATGGAATTGAATTTAAAGTAGGTCACAGAGTTAAACATTACATACATGGTCCGATGGAAGTTGACAATGAAGTTAATCATAATTTCACCACCCAAGAAAACCTTCAAAATGAAAACATAAATATGTTATCAACAACATATGAAAAATCAAAACTGGAATATAGGGAGGATTCAAATTTGAGTGATGAAGAAGAATTCATATACAAACCTCCCATTCCAAGAAACGAAGAAAAATGTGAACAAGAAATTCAAATAGAAATGAAAGAATCAAGGAAAGAACACCCGAAAAAAGTTTACAAACCAACTCGACTTACTAAAGCAGGAGACCCGGGTGAATTTATCATTTCTTGCTTACTTAATGATGGTGCTGTATATAATGGACTCACAGATTTAGGAGCAAGTGCAAATATTATGCCTCTTTTCTTATACAAAAGATTAGGCATGGGTAAATTAAAACCAACCAAAATAGGTGTTCAATCATTTGACCAAACCATTAAACACCCGGTTGGAATAGCAAATAATTTACTTGTTAACGTGGGAAGTTTGACCTTTGTTGCAAACTTCATAGTGATTAATATGGAGGAAAACCTTGATGTTCCTCTAATTCTAGGTCGCCCATTTTTAGCAACCACCGAGGCATTCATTGATGTAAGAGAAGGTAGAATGACACTTAGGGATGGTGATACAGCGATCACCTTTGTGAACCGAAAGTTTAGATCTCCACAAACCAAAACTGTTAGGCCAATAAAAACGCATAAGTGTGGGGAAGATGAAGAAACACTTAATGATGATCCAATCACAAAGAATGCCGTTGATGATACGAAATTAGATGAACCCATTTTTAACAGTTCAACGAAGAAACTTTATAAACGGATTCACGATGCTAAGATTAAAGGAAACTTTAAGTTATATAACCGATTAATATCCAATTTATCGTCAAAAGAAAAGGCAATGTTAGTTGAATTTGTGAAAGTTACGGAGGAAATCAACAAATGGATTGAAGTAAAAATCAAAGATATACAAGTTGTTGATGATTCAATTGAAAATAATGTTAATCACAATTTCGACACCACAGCTAACTAAGTGTGGGGAGAATCAAGTCTTTAAAGGATAATATGTATTTCTGTTAGAGTTAGATTGTCTGTTTTCGTGTAGTTCTCGAAAATGGAACCTGAATGGTCTTTCCCTAGCAGACCCTAAAGAACTAGTCTTCTCCCCCCATTCTGAATTTTTATTTTTTTAGGTTTTTACGAAATGAAGACTGCCTGTGAACTAAACCATGGTCTAATGCTACCCGCTTTGATCACTAAACGTAATAATGACACACTTTCGAGTGAAATAGTATCAGTAATCAGAGAAAGAATGGACGGAGTTAGAAAAGAATCCAGATGCGAAGATAATAAGTTACAATTTGGTAAAGGAAAATCAAAATCCGCAGCGAAAAGAAGAGCACGACACCTAGAAAGATGTCACAAATGCGGAAAATGGTCACACGGAGGTAAATGTTCAAATAATCAAACCTATTCAAACACCAAATTTGTTACTTTATGCAGAGACGGACCGTTCGTATGTTTAGAAGAAAAGACACTGAATGCTCGAGGTTACGCCTTTGTAGCCATGGAAAACCAATTAAACCGACTATCTTATAAATGGGATAGATCATATAACTAAGAAATCTATTTCACAGGTAAGTCTGTACAGTTTTTATTTTATTTTTTTTTTTATTTTTAACCTTTTGATAATAAACGCTAATTTGTTCGCTAAAAAGTATTAAATTGGTATTGAATAAAATTAGGTTTGGCGACCGAAATTATTGATATCATACAAAAATTTATTACATCACTGCGAAATTTAACGTTTATTCTTAAGGTATAAATATCTTTAATCAATCAACCCAAAATATTTCAAAAATTCGTCATGAGTTAAATTAGGTTTTGGAACCGAAATTACTTTACCGAAAAGAGGGGCGCATATTTTTGATAATATTTGATTGATTAAAGTGGGATAAAAAGCCAAAAAGATTTTTAATTTTATTTTTACCATGTTTTTAAAATTAATATTTAAATCTTAAATTAATATTGTAAACTTTGTAAAAACAATATTTTTAAAATTGTAAATATTTGAATTTTTAAATTAAGTTTGGTGTGAATTTATAATATTTGAATTTTTAAATTAAGTTTGGTGTGAATTTATAATATGAATTTTTAAATTAAGTTTGGTGTGAATTTTTAAAATATGAATTTTTAATTTTATGCATTTTAAATTCTAAGTTTGGTGTGAATTTTTAATATTAATTTTGAATTTTATATTTAAATTGTGTGAATTTAAAAACAAAAATTTACTTTATCTCATTAAGTTAAAAATATGATTTTTAAAATTCGTCGTAAGTTGAAGACTAGGTCTTTGAACCGAAATTACTTTACCCAAGGGAGGGACGAGAATTTTTATTATCATTATTTTTAATCTTATTGAATTAAAGTATGCCAAAAACATTAAAAAAAACCCAAAAATCTTAGCTTTTAAAACAATCGCTACAAAAAGACAAATTTTAAAATTTTGTCGAAGGACGGACTAGGACATCGATCCGAAACGTTCTCGTTCTAAATAACAAGGGAAACAAAATTTTAAATTAATTAATTAATTGTTTTAATTAGTATAAGATGTTATAAAAAAAAAAAAAAAAAGCAAACTCCGCGACTCGCGGAGTTTGAAGCTTTAAACACCGAGAGTCGCGGGAGGATCGAATTACAGAAAAAAAATAAGAGCTGAAACAGCTCAGTCCACACAACCCACAACACAAAACACTGCGAACAAAAACCCAAAAAACCCGAAAAATACACCCCAAAATCACAATTTTTAACCGTTAATCATCAAATCTTTTACTAAAATCATGTTGAGAAGGATGCTATCTAGGAATTACTCAAGAAAAACGGTAAATTTCTACACCTAAACACCATTTAATCCGAAATTTGTGTTCTTGAGCAATTTTTTCCCCAATTTGATTTTGATGCTTTTTAGTGTAATTAGGCTTAAATTGTTTATGTATTATGCTTGTATAACCTAGATTGATGCTATTTAACATGATTAGAAGCCTTAAACTTCAAATTTTGAGTAATCTAGGGTTTGTGTTCTTGAGCAAATTTGGGGCTTTTTGATATAAACAGGTTATGGCTGATTTTTGTCATGAATTGTTGCTAAATTAAGTAGTATAACATGTCTAGGTAGTTAAATGATCCAAACTTTGAGCCTAAACATGATTTTGAAAATTAAAGTGGACTTTTTCAAGTCTAAAATTCATGAACTTGATTTTTGAGAGATAATGCCATTTGAAACTTGTTTAATTGATAGTAATGATTATTTTGACATGTTATTTGAGTTGAATGCTTATGAACTTGGCGAACATTTTCGTATATGCTTATTTGAAAAAGTGTAGATTTGATAAAAATGTGAAAATGAGCTTAAGTTTGATATAAATTGATCATGTTATTGTAATTATTTTGATTGATGATTTTGCTGACACTAATGCATATTTGGATGCACAAAAATTGTGTTTGATGTGTTTTGCAGACTAAAAGAGGTGAATCTTCATCCCAAGCTCGCAATGCTCCTGCTGAGAATGTGGAACAACAGGAGGTGGATAACTACTACAAGCAGGATATACCTCATCCAGTCATGACCTTTTCTGATATGCACTTGGAAGAGTTGCACCCGAACCTGAGATTTGACAGACTTTGGATAGATTATCCAAAATACCAAAGGGGTTTGCATACTCTTCATTCTAAGGTTGTTGAGGTACCGAGGGTCATAGAATGGGGACCCTTAGAAGCTGTAGAATTGGCCGGGCCAATTAGGGAATTACTTGTACAGAGGTATGGTAATTCTACTTTTAATGACTGGGTACGTTTATTCACCATGCGTAGACCTGTATATAAAGTATGGTGTGAAGAATTGTTGTGTAGTATAGAGTTGAATGATCGGGTAACTAGTTTAACCGATCGATCTTTTATTAGATTTTTGTTAGGCGGTTCGATGCGCCACATGTCTTTACTAGAGATGGCTCAGGATTTACGTATATATACGCCTGAGGAGTTAGCATCTGCTGATTGTAGAGGGTTGATACTAAACGGTAGAAAGATAGATGAAAATTTTGATACACACGGTGTGTGGAGTCAAATGACAAGCCATCACCGTTTCAAAGGGGGAAATTACTCTTATTTGGATATAGATAGAGCTGAATTAAGAGTGATTCATAGGTTTTTAGCTAATTCGATTACACAAAGAGGTAAGAACAAGGAAAAGGTAAATGAACAGGATTTGTTTTACCATATGTGTATTCGAGACCCACAAAGCGCTGTAAGTATACCTTATTGTGTGGGTTATTATTTATCAGCTATGGTTAGGGGGATGCGACCGCATAGCATAATAGGAGGTGGTATTTTTATTACTTTGATTGGTGAATATCTCGGTGTGGATATAAGTCGGGGGGGATTATTAGTAGAAGAACCAGAACCCCGCGATACTATAGGTTTAAATGTATACCATGGTGCGAAAGTTTTGAAGAGGCGAAATAACGCCGCAGTACAATACCATGGTAGACATCCACAGGTTGAGAGAAACCAACAGCAAGGTAATGTAGGAGGGGGAAATGAAATGCAAGAAATGCAAAGGTTTATAGCTTCACAGGAGTACGAAAATGCTAGACAGAGAGCATTTGAAGATTGGCAAGTTCATCAGAACCAAATCATAGCTCATTGCCAACATATAGGTAGAAACTATATTCCTACACCAAAACCCATCTTCCCTCCCTGGTCTATAGAGATGCAACCACCGTATCCTACGTATAACCCTGCCGAAGCATTCTATAACACCTATGGTTATGCCTGGAACCCCTATTGGTACCAGTATCATCCCTAGTCTACTTAGTTTTATTTATTTTGTAATTTGTAATATTGATACATTTAATACTTATGTTAATATTGTAATAGTTTTTATAATTTTCTAACTTTTATTCCTAGATTTTAATAATTTTTGAATGTGGGGTAATATACCAAACTTCAAAAATATGTATATATGTTTGCAGTTTATCTTATGTACACAACAGGGTAAAACAACGCATTTTCAAAGACTGGCATTAAGTTCAGCAAAAATAACTAATTTTGACAACAAGACGGAATGAACAAATGATGTGCACCATTTATCATTCAGCAAACAAACCCCAATATATTTGGAAACTTTGGTAAAAATTTAATCATTTTCACACAAATCACCCTCAATAATTTAAATTGTTACTGATTTCTTGCAAATGAGGGCATTGCAAGATCTTAAGTGTGGGAAGGGGTTAAATTCTTTCGGATTTTAAAATTTTTACTTTAAACACTGGGTTACCATTAAAAATACTAGTAAAGCAGTAGTTGTATTAGAATCTAGTGCTCTCTGATAATAAAGAACAGCCCTAGTCTTATATACTGACTACCCAATTCTAGTAAAATTTTACAAAATTTTCAATTAAATGAATTCAAAATCATGTTTATACATATTTATGAACGATAAAACTAGGTTATAACACCGAAATTATTGTTACCTCGAAAAGGACATAAATTGAGAAACAAACCAAAATGTTAAAATTCATTTAAAATGGAATAGAGGACGATAAAAAAGGAAAATAAAAGCCAAGTGTGGGAAAAATTACCAAGTTATCTTAAACATATGCCACATATTTTTGTACAAATAACTGAAAATACTTTTGTTTTGGACTAAACTAAAAAGTTTTACCTGATTTACTGTAAGAAAGATGGATCTACATGATGAATCAATTCCATCATCAAAAGGAAGTAAAGTCTTCCGAAAAAAGAAACGCGCTTCTTGATTTAGGTCAAGAAGTTGTCGTCCAGACCAGCTGTAGGTTGACGAAAAATCTAGAAAAGTCATCACTAAAATCAGCAGGAAATCCACGGACCTCAGCATTAAACAGGGTCGCCAAGTGGTCAGATTTATCCTAACCATGAGAAGGATTTATCTCGTAAAATGGGGGGGCACCATGCAAATTAGCTGGATAAGACTAATAAATCATATCCCCAGAAAGGATAATCTCCTTAAAAGATCAAAAATCAGCTTTTAAGCCTGATATTACTCAATCCTAGAGATTGACCTTAAAGATTGAGAATTCAAACTCATGGAATTCAATGATATCTAAACTCGAGCTTGAACGAGAAAATATTTTGATCAAAATTATAAACCGATTTGTTTTCTGAAAACCCTATTTTCAATGTGTTCATTACCTTTGAACGTAAAATCCTAGGAATTCACCTGGAATTCATTAGGTCACCTGAACCAAATCGGGTGTCAACCGTAAGAACGGTGGTTGCATAGCATGGTCAAAGACAAGACCTTGTGCCAGACCGAAAAATTATAAGGGTGAGCTTTACTATTGCTCCTACCAAGGATAGTAATTGCGTCCGACACGTTATAGACCATAATTAAAAGCATGTCAGGGGACATTGCCTTAACAGTTGCTTGTTCAACGCTTTCCTTTACAACCGGACGGTAGTTTACCGAAAGGTAATATACGGGACAAGTAAACTGGACGTGTTGCTTTCCAAATACAAGGTTAGCAAGTGGGTGACACAAAACCGCAAGTTTTGAGCTAAAATTTTCAAATCTGAAACCCACCAAACCCACAAAAATATTTTGCAAACACCGGTAAAGGGTTATTCCGGAAAACTTATCTAGGGTAAAAACTAGATTTAATTTTCAAAAGATCAAATGTTTTCATAAAGATCCAATTTCCTTAATGGATCTAAATTTTTATAGTCATGTGGGACTGTAAACCATATCGTTACTACCATTGTTTATACCACCGTATAGAAATCACTGATGTACAAAGTGTGAAGAATAAAGAAGTGATTCTAGTATTTCAAGACGATATTGCTTGAGGACAAGCAACGCTTAAGTGTGGGAATATTTGATAATGCTAAAAACGAACGTATATTTCATAGCATTATTCCTCAAGAAAGACAAGCTTTTAGTTGCAATTGTTCTATTTACAAGTGATATTTGTTTAAATAATAAAAGGTGAAGACAAAAGACAGATTCGACGAATTGAAGAAGCAAACGACCAAAAAGCTCAAAAGTACAAAATACAATCAAAGAGGTTCCAATTATTGATAAGAAACGTCTCGAAATTACAAGAGTACAAGATTCAAAACGCAAAGTACAAGATATTAAATTGTACGCAAGGACGTTCGAAAATCCGGAACCGGGACCAGAGTCAACTCTCAACGCTCGACGCAACGGACTAAAAATTACAAGTCAACTATGCACATAAATATAATATAATATTTAAATAATTCTTATAATTATTTATATATTATAATAAATAATAAAAACCGTCGGCAAGAAAGACTCCAAACTGGACTGAGCTGTAATTTCAATCTCCGCGACTCGCGGAGTTTGAAGGCCAAAAATGCCGTGAGTCGCGGAGCCCCAAGTTTTGAAAGTCCCTATAAAAGCAACCGAATTCTGAGCATTTTTCATCATCTTTTTCTTCTTCTCTCATAATACTACGTAAATATTTATATTTATATTTTAATTTTAATTTTAATTTTAATTTTAATTATAATTCTAATAATAAGGGTATGTTAGCGAATGTTTTAAGGGTGTAAGTCGAAATTCTGTCCGTGTAACGCTACGCTATTTTTAATCATTGTAAGTTATGTTCAACCTTTTTACATTAATGTCTCGTAGCTAAGTTATTATTATGCTTATTTAATCCGAAGTAATCATGATGTTGGGCTAATTACTAAAATTGGGTAATTGGGCTTTGTACCATAATTGGGGTTTGGATAAAAAAACGACACTTGTGGAAATTAGACTATGAGCTATTAATGGGTTTTATATTAACTAAACAATACCTTGTTAATTTAATATACAAACTTATAATTCGACGTATTTATATATAACCACATACGCTTAATCGGACACGATGGGCGGGACATTTATAAGTACAAATTATTGTTCATTTGACCGGACGCGGGGATGGATTAATAGTCAATGGACTCATTAAAACAGGGGTGAATTACATTCAAGGGTAATTGGTGTAATTGTTAACAAAGTAGTAAAACCTTGGTTTACACGCAGTCGATAACCTGGTGTATTCATTAAACAAAGTATTAAAACCTTGTTACAATTCGAATCCCCAATTAGTTCGAATCCCCAATCCGTATGGACATATTAAATAATCCAGGACAAAGGACAATTAACCCATGGGCATAAAACTAAAATGAACACGTCAAACATCATGATTACGGAAGTTTAAATAAGCATAATTCTTTTATTTCATATTTAATTTCCTTTATTTTATTTTTAATTGCACTTCTAATTATCGCATTTTTATTTATTGTTATTGTATTTAATTGCACTTTTAATTTTCGTACTTTTTAATTATCGCAAGTTTATTTTATCGCACTTTTATTATTCGCAATTTCATTATCGTGATTTATTTTATGCTTTAATTTAAGTCTTGTATTTATTTTTAATATTTTACATTTGGTTTAACTGCGACTAAAGTTTTAAAATCGATAAACCGGTCATTAAACGGTAAAAACCCCCCTTTATAATAATAATATTACTTATATATATATATATATATATATATATATATATATATATATATATATATATATATATATATATATTTGTATTTTTATAAAAGTAAACTAATATAGCGTTAAGCTTTGTTTAAAAAGATTCCCTGTGGAATGAACCGGACTTACTAAAAACTACACTACTGTACGATTAGGTACACTGCCTATAAGTGTTGTAGCAAGGTTTAAGTATATCTATTCTATAAATAAATAAATATCTTGTGTAAAATTGTATCGTATTTAATAGTATTTTCCTGTAAAAATTAATAGCTATTTTCTATACACCTCGCACGACATCAGGTATCGTTAGGTCGCAATACGTCAGAATCAACCACCAAGAGGGGGTACTATTTTAAATTTATATTTAGCAGGGCCTAAATCATACTACTCCTTAGTATGAGTAAGGGTAGTATGACCTAGAGTCATATTTTTTAGATATCAGTAGAATCGAACCTATATTTAAACCTAAGATAGTTATGAAGGAGTAGTGGTTACTTAATTTTTGGGATTTTCTAATTTATAAGACAGATAAAGTAAATGCGATAAAATTCGTAATTCGGATAAGGTTAAAGTAAGTGCATACTATGATTTCATCAGTTATTCTGCCGAGATTATGGAATGTTGGCTCATGAATAGGCAGAGGCCTTGTATTCATTACACTGTTCCTAAACGCCCATGTCATAAGACATGTAACTGGGTACTGCGATAGGCTTGAAGATTCTGAATAGAAAGCAACGTCCTTTACCCCCGACGCCCGTGCAGTCTGACTACAGGCATACATGTTCAGACGGCTCATCCAATTGAGCGACTCGGTTGGGTGACGTATTAACATTCCACAAAGGTCTAAACTTTCTTAAGCATAATTGAATACATGGTTTACCATATATGAAGACGTGATGTGTTTCAATGCTTTCGTTAATGATTGGCTTTAAAATATAGTTAGGCCCTTAAAAAGAGTTCAACCATAAAGAACACCATGGCCAAGTCAAGCTGACTTCCATGAACATGTTCGGTTATCCTAACGATCTAATCCTTTATGTGTCTAAACAAATAGTTCCTTAATTAACTAAGAATCCCTCAAGCAGGGTGCAATGCTTGAAAACGCGTTATGGTGTAGTGTACTAATCAACACTGACCGGGTTCCATGGCCTTACTTAGCAGAGGTACAGATTACAACAACCGCTGTGCTTCAACATGCACGTACGAAGTTTATATGCTTGGTGACTACACTAGCATGGTCTGGGACCGACAATGTACTGAGGGTCTAGTCAGGTGTTTCACTACGAAAGAGTCCTCAGTCGGAATCCAAAGCTTGATAGACTTACTACAACCGGTGTGCCTCAGTCGATCTTACGTTGTATCCGATAGACTTCTCTTACCAAGGGTTGACACAGATAGTGTACTCTGAATCGGGGTTCGCTACTTCCCAATAACAGAGCCAATAACTACGTTCTATTAGTTGGAAAAGCGATTGAGTTTAAAGCATAATCGGAAAGCATTTCAACAGCATACACAAACCATAACATTATTTCAGCATTATAACTGCTTACATCATAGCATACACTAAAGATAACTACTCGCTAATCGTGACAACAATATCACAAAATATAATGATAGAAGACATTATATAAAGATGTAAGACCCAAATATTTCATAGTACATATGTGTGAATAAGTGATTCAAGTTGTGGGGTTTACATTGTATATAATTAAAAGGCAAAAGAAGCTGAACTGGGCATTTGGCGCTCCGCGCGGCCTTATGGCGTGTGTGACGATCGCTCCAAATCTATATGGACGAACACGTCATTCATTGATTTCATTGCGAGGTATTTGACCTCTATATGATACGTTTTATAAACATTGCATTCTTTTGAAAAGGTATACCATAAATGAATATTTAATTCCAAGGTTTTCGACATCTGATGATTTCTACATATAGACAATCACCTTAAATAATAGTTTACAATAATACTTCCGTTGACAATCCAGTCAAAATGGATACATGATGATGGTTTTGTGAATGCAACGTTTTCTTGAATAAAGCATGCAAGACTCCATGCACATAGCTTGTATCACATATAAGCAAACAGCGGAAGACTTCTAGGGAACCTGAGAATAAACATGCTAACAAGTGTCAACACAAAGGTTGGTGAGTTCATAGTTTTAGTGTTTCGCATAATCTGTATATAAAAGTGGATCACAAGATTTCAGTTGTTTCATCCAGAAACGTTTATCAAAATATTCTACAAGATTAAACACCCTAGTAACCAAGCCTTAACGTCTATAATAAGTACCCCTTGTTTAACATGCAACCAACATGTACAATACACGCAATCCAACGTGTACTAACTTCAAATAGCATACGTCTGTTTTATAGTTCAGGCTAGAATCTCTATACCTGGAACAGACGGGGATGTCAAACCCTATGGATCCATATACAACTACTCGCGCCCACCAGTTCTTATAACCGGTAGTTACTAGTTACCAAAACTAAGGGATTTTCGGTTCAAACTCGGTGTAGAATTTAGTATGTACTTGTATCCATTGCGTTTAAAATAAAGTGCATGTATTCTCAGCCCAAAAATATAGATTGCAAAAGTAATTAAAAAGGGAGCAAATGAAACTCACCTTAGCAGCACATAAAGTTGTTCATCGTAATGTGACCGAAACTCGGAAATCAAATAATCGTAGATTTCAACCTAGAGAACATATGTTGGTCAATAAATGTCTATCAAGCTAGGTCAGGTCATAGTGTATCACAATCCTAATGCTCGAGATCGACATACAAAAGTTATCCAAAGTCGTTTCAAAAAGTCAATTTTGACAGTTGCTTAACCAAACGAGACGTGTTTTATATAAGGATTCATTTACTCGGCTGGCAATATTCAAAAATCCAGTTTATCAACCTTACAAACAAGTTGTTTAAATATTAATTGCAGATTCAAAAGCAATTCCAATTATCGTCAATTATAATTCAGTTGACCATATCTTTTGATTCGTTCTTCGAAACTATTCGATATCTAAATGAAAAGTTATTGATTTTTCGCTAGCTTTCCAAAAACATGTATATCATATACCTTTTACCAGTAATATATGTATTTAATTCATGATTCATTATAAACTGTTTAGCGATGATGTAAGACCCGAATATTCGTAGTGTACATATGTGTATATGAGTTACTCAAGTTTGGGGTTTTTGTTGCACATAATTAAAAAGACAAAAGATGCTGAACTGGGAGGTCGTGCGCCGCGCGGCTAGGTGGCGCGCTGCGCCATCTGTCTGCGACAGATTCCCCTTTTCTTTTTAATTAGATATTTTGAGGGCATTTTGGTAAAATCACCTTGGGGTCTAAATTTAATGCCTTAGATCAGTTTTGGGAGCTCATTAACTCCATTCACAACCACCTTATCCTCTCCAATTCAATTCTAGTGAGAGAGTGCATTTCTTGAGTGAGAAAGCTTCATTAAAGGGTAAAGGAGGTTGAATCGGGTATTAGTGCAAGTTCTAAAGTCGTTCATCTAGTCGCTAGCTACGTAGTGATTGTGTTGGTAAGTTCTAAAACCTAGATTCTTACTTTAATTGCATTAAGGGTTAGGGTTTGGGTTAGTGATGCACACAAAACCCACTTGCTAGTAATTTGGGGGTTTTGGGTAAATTTGGGTCATGTAGACTCAAAGGTAACTAATTAGGGTTTTCAAAGTGTTAATTTATGTTTATGAACCTAATTAGTTAGTTAAAGTACTAGAACACTTCAATGATACGTAAATGGGTGTTAATTGGGCATGGATGACCTAAATGGGTGTGTTGACCTTGAAATGGGTCAAATGGGTCTTTAATGACCTAAGTGGTCTTGAATGTGTGAAAATGAGTTAAATTGGTGATTTAAAAATGTAATAAGACCATATTTGACTAGAGTTAGGGTTTTTGGCGAAGTTGACCCATTATTAGGGTTAATGGTGCAAAATGGGTCGGGATTGCACTTTGGGTCAAAATGACTTAGGAATGGTGAAAGAATTGGTTGACCGACTTGATTTTGCGTTTGATAATATGTATAATGTGATAGGTACGTTACTTTGAGGTTTCGCAAGCTCGGGTATCTTTTCACAAGACTTTGAGTTGAGTGGAATAATTATATGCGTATGTATATAATGTATCTTTTTGTTATAGCGTGAAACGTGTAGTGTCGTGGTGCTAAGACACCATGTTTCACGTGAAGAGTGTAGCATCGAGGTGTTAAGATGCCACTCGGGTGTAGCATCGAGGTGTTAAGATGCCACCTAGGAGTGTAGTGTCGAGGTGTTAAGACACCACTCCATAAAAATAATGAGTGATGCATCGAGGTGTTAAGATGCCACTCAGGGTGATGTGCCGAGGTGTTAAGGTGCCACCCTAGGGGTTAGTGGTGCGAGGTGTTAAGTGCCATAACGGATGTTACGAACACCGATGGCATTTTCGCGAGCGCCGTTCCCTTGTACTATTGGTTAACCATGGTTATTTGTGTTGTAAGCATATTATATTATTCGAGTTATATTTATATGCGGATGTTATGCTAGCTTGGGGGTATTGGTGAATTATAGCTTGTTATTGCGACGATAAGCTAATGTTGTTTGCTAGCACGTTTGCGGTTGTGTAAGTGTATGCAAGTAGGTATAATTATATATGTATTCGTATAATTATTGCATTCACTAAGCTTTGCTTACCCTCCCGTTGTTTACCATTTTATAGGTTCGGTTTTGGACAAGGGTAAGGGCATCGTTTTGGACTAGAGATCCCGCTTGATGCTAGGGGACGCTTTTGGCTTTAGTAGCTCTTGGAGTTTGACCGATAGTTGGGTAGTTTAATCCCAAACGCCATGCTCATTGTGTAGTTTGGAATTTAAACTTTTTGGTGGTCGAAACTCGTAAATGGTATTAAACTCGTAAAACGGCCGATGTGGGCCCCGCCTGTAAAACATTGATTTTATATTTGAAACAAGTTAGTTTTACATATTTGGATGTATGGTAAAAAGCGTTTCGTCTAAAAGTGTCGGGAACTAGTCAATCTTTTTCGCATTTAGAGACTTTTCGGACAGTCCACTTTGGCGCGCCGCGCCCCTATCTGGCGCGCCGCGCGGGTATGCTGCACAGGAATTTTTTATTTTATTTTGTATTTTCGCGTGGTTTGGTCGAGGGTTGGTTTGGGTTGTTACAAGTGGTATCAGAGCATGGTCTAAGGGATTTAGGTGACTTGAGATAGGCGCCTAGACTTAGACTTTTTGTGTGTGCGCTATGCGGGACTTGTAGGACTTTGGGTCGGATCGGGATTGGTTTGTGCATAGGTTTATGTAAACTAATCATGCGCTATTTGTTATGTATGTTTAGCGAGCATCGAGCGAGATGGACGTTGTACTAGCAAGTTAATGCGACGTGCTCGCGTAACAATGATTAGCTACCATTGTTACGGGCGCAAATCGTGTCGAACAAGCAATGTACGACGATTGTTGAGCAAGATGGGGTAGTGTGGTGTATATGTATATACATACGTGTTATGTCTTTTTGTTTCGCCGCTTAACCTACTTCGTTTTATAGAATGAAGACGAGAAACGGACCCGATCATGATAACGGAAGTACAAGTGAGGACGCCGAGTTTTCGGCCAAGGTTGAGGCCGTCTTTAAAAAGTTAAAAGCGGATTTTCTTACGGACGTCCAAAAAGTCTTCCAAGATTCGTTCGATGGGCAAGTGACCGATTTGATAAATGAACGAATGAAGGCCACTATCGAAGAGGCCCTTGATGCTAGAAACATTTATCCTCGTGGTGAAGGAGGTGAAGGAAGGCGGGACTTCCACTACAAGAATTTCAAGGACGCTCAACCCCCGATGTTTAATGGGGTACGAGATCCTTTAAAAAGTACATGTTGGATCTCCGACATCGAGGGAGCTTTCCGTACCTCGGAATGTCCTCCCGAGAAGAAGGCGAGGTATGGCTCTAGCATGCTACGAGAAGAGGCTAAGTTATGGTGAGATGATAAAATCAACTTGTATGGTGAGGAACAATGTATGGGCTTGACGTGGGAAGAGTTTAAGAAGGAGTTTTTCAAGGAATACCGAACTTCTTCCGATCTCGATAGAATCCAGGACGAGTTGCACCATTTGCAACAAGGCTCAATGGACTTAGTTACTCTTAAGTCTACATTCTTAGCAAAGACTCGTTTTTGCCCGGAATATGTTGGTGATGATCATAAGCTCATGAAGGATTTCTACCGTACTTTGAATGATGAGTACAAGGGGAAGATTAGTCGGGGTATGGCTAAGTTTTTTGATGAATTGTTCGAGTTGGCTCGGGGTTTTGAGCCGGAGGTTCCAAGAAAGAGTGATTTCATGTTTTCCAAAAGAAAATTTGAAGGTTTTAGTTACTCTAACGCCTCAAGCAAGAAGAGCAAGAGCAAGAGGGGGGCCGAAAGTGTCAATAGTGCAAAGAAGGGCACTACCGGCGGGTTTTCTTATACGTGCTACAATTGTGGGCAACCGGGTCATATGGCTCGTGAGTGTCCGAAACCACGTTCCGGGAACAAAGTCACTTGTTTTAATTGCGGCAAAGAAGGGCATAAGAAGCCGGAGTGTCCCGACCTGTGAAACGACAATGTGAAACGGTTAGAGAAGGCGGCAGGTATGGCTAGGGGTCGCAACTATTTGATGACCAATGATGAAGCCAAACAATCGCACGAAGTTGTCTCAGGTACTTACATGGTTAATTCTAATCCGGCAAGGATTCTTTTCGATAGCGGTGCAAATTTGTCGTTTGTGTCTCCTAAATTTGTGCCTAAACTTAATAGACCGTTAGCTAAGTTAAGTCGTCCGATAGAAGTCGAAATAGCGGACGGCAAGACGGTGCTAGTGGTTGATGTGTGTGAAAATTGTGATGTTGTTTTTGGTGTCGAAACCTTTAAAATTGATCTTATTCCAATGACCTTGGGCGACTTTGATATTGTCATTGGTATGGATTGGCTCGATCGTTATAGAGCCGATATTGCATGCCATGATAAGTTTATTCGTGTGAAGACCCTAAGTGGGGGAGAGTTAATTATTCATGGTGATAAGCGAAGGAGACCGGTGCCGATATACACTTTTGCACGGGCACGTCGTTTTGTTGTTACCGGTGGCATGGCTTTCCTTGCTCATGTTGTTGATACTCGCAATGAGCCACCACCTATTCGTGAAATTCCGGTTGTTAGTGAATTCGAAGACGTTTTTCCGGACGAATTACCGGGTGTTCCGGCGGAAAGACAAGTTGAGTTTCGTATTGAGTTGGTTCCGGGAGCTACTCCCATTGCTAAAACTCCTTATCGTTTAGCACCAACGGAAATGCAAGAGTTGTTAAATCAAACCCAAGAGTTGCTCGAGAAGGGTTTTATTCGACCGAGTGCTTCGCCATGGGGCGCTCCGGTGTTATTTGTGAAGAAGAAAGATGGTAGTATGCGTATGTGCATTGATTACCGTGAGTTGAATAAAGTGACGATCAAGAATCGTTATCCATTACCTAGGATTGACGATTTATTTGATCAACTTCAAGGTGCAACGTATTTCTCTAAGATCGACCTACGGTCCGGCTATCACCAAATGCGAGTCCGTGAGGAAGACATAGAGAAAACGGCTTTTCGAACGCGTTACGGGCATTATGAGTTTGTAGTTATGCCCTTTGGTCTTACGAATGCACCGGCGGCATTCATGGATCTTATGAACCGAGTGTGCCAACCTATGTTGGACAAGTCGGTAATAGTGTTTATTGACGACATACTAGTCTACTCGAAAAGTATGAACGAGCATGAACGTCATTTGCGTGAAGTATTGAAGACGCTACGAAAGGAGAAGTTGTATGCAAAGTTCTCCAAATGTGAATTTTGGCTAAGGGAAGTTCAATTCCTTGGTCATATCGTGAACGAAAATGGTATTCAAGTAGATCCGGGGAAGATCGAAACGGTGAAGAGTTGGGGACGACCGACTACGCCTACGGAAATCCGAAGTTTTCTCGGATTGGCCGGTTATTATCGTCGGTTTATCCAAGACTATTCTAAGATTGCTTCTCCATTGACGAAATTGACAAGGAAGAATGCGAGGTTTGGTTGGGAGAACGAGCAAGAAATTGCTTTTAAATTGTTTAAAGAGAAGTTGTGTCAAGCTCCGGTGTTAGTGTTACCGGAAGATGTTGAAGACATGGTGGTTTATTGTGATGCTTCCTTAAATGGTCTCGGGTGTGTTCTAATGCAAAGAGGTAAGGTTATTGCTTATGCCTCTCGACAATTAAAGGAACATGAAACGAGGTATCCGACTCATGATCTTGAGTTGGCGGCGGTAGTGCATGCGTTGAAAATTTGGCGCCATTACTTGTATGGTGTCAAGTGTACGATTTATTCGGATCATAAGAGTTTGAAACATCTCTTTAATCAACGAGATTTGAATTATCGCCAACGTAGGTGGATGGATGTGGTGAAAGACTACGATTGTGAAATACTTTATCATCCGGGTAAGGCGAATGTGGTCGCGGATGCGTTGAGTCGAAAGAGTCAACATCCGACGATAAAAGTGGGGTCGTTACATTTGATTATTACCAACGATTTTCTTGAAAAGCTTGGTGAGATTCAAATAGAGGCTTATGTTCACAATAAGCATACGGAGCGAATCGTGGGCCAATCGGAGTTTATTACTATGGGTCCACGTGGGTTGTTGTCCTTTCAAGGAAGGGTGTGGGTGCCTAAGATGGGTAATTACCGACGAGTGCTACTTGATGAAGCACATAAGTCAAAATACTCCATTCATCCGGGCGCGACGAAAATGTACCTTGACTTGAAGAAAGATTATTGGTGGCCGGGCATGAAACATGATGTTGTGAAGTATGTTGAGCAATGTGTCACGTGTTTACAAGTAAAAGCCGAACACCAAAAGCCGTATGGTAAGTTGCAACCATTAGAAATCCCGAAATAGAAATGGGAGCACATTACCATGGATTTCATTACAAAGTTACCTAAAACGGCGAGAACCCAATTCGATTCGATTTGGGTTATAGTTGACCGATTGACAAAAAGCGCTTTGTTTCTTCCCATTAAAGAAGCGATATCGTCAGAGACCTTGGCTAAGTTTTTTATCAAGGAAGTGGTCTCGCGACATGGGGTTCCTATATCTATTATTTCGGATCGAGATACCCGTTTTACATCTCGGTTTTGGGAAAAGTTTCATGAAGATATGGGTACGCAATTGAAGTTGAGCACGGCGTATCATCCTCAAACGGACGGTCAAACTGAACGTACGAATCAAACTTTGGAAGATATGCTACGAGCGTGCATCATTGACTTCGGTGGTAGTTGGGATGAGCATTTGCCTTTGGTGGAATTCTCGTACAATAATAGTTATCATACTAGTATCGGGATGCCACCTTACGAAATGCTTTATGGGCGTAGGTGTCGAACTCCCATTTGTTGGGGAGAAGTGGGTCAAAGAGAGATCGGGAGTACCGATTTGGTTTTAGAGACCAATAGCAAGATCGATTTGATTCGGGAACATTTGAAGAAGGCTCAAGATAGGCAAAAGTCGTATGCCGATAGACGTAGGCGATTGATTGAGTTCCAAGAAGGCGATATGGTGATGCTTAAGGTTTCGCCATGGAAGGGTATTATTCGATTTCGAAAACGGGGAAAGTTAGCTCCTCGGTTTATTGGGCCATTCAAGGTTTTAGCTCGTGTTGGTGAAGTTGCATATCGATTGGAATTACCCGAAGAGCTTGCGGGGATCCATAATACATTTCATGTTTCCCACCTCCGTAAGTGTCTTGCGGATGATTCCTCATGGATGCCTTTAGATGAGATCGAGCTAAACAACAAGTTAGAATATGTCGAGGAACCGATTGCTATCCTTGACGAGAAGGTGAAAATGTTGAGAAATAAAGAGGTGAGAACTTTCAAGGTTCAATGGCGACGAAGTAAAGGTTCCGAGTTCACTTGGGAGCCCGAAGAGTTCATGTTAGTTTATCTTCCCTCGTGTCACGCTGCTTGGATTGCGAGGACGCAATCCGAATAAGTGGGGGAGAGTTGTAAGACTCGAATATTCGTAGTGTACATATGTGTATATGAGTTACTCAAGTTTGGGGTTTTTGTTGCACATAATTAAAAAGACAAAAGATGCTGAACTGGGAGGTCGCGCGCCGCGCCATCTGTCTGCGACAGATTCCCCTTTTCTTTTTAATTAGATATTTTGAGGGCATTTTGGTAAAATCACCTTGGGGTCCGAATTTAATGCCTTAGATCAGTTTTGGGAGCTCATTAACTCCATTCACAACCACCTTATCCTCTCCAATTCAATTCTAGTGAGAGAGTGCATTTCTTGAGTGAGAAAGCTTCATTAAAGGGTAAAGGAGGTTGAATCGGGTCTTAGTGCGAGTTCTAAAGTCGTTCATCTAGTCGCTAGCTACGTAGTGATTGTGTTGGTAAGTTCTAAAACCTAGATTCTTACTTTAATTGCATTAAGGGTTAGGGTTTGGGTTAGTGATGCACACAAAACCCACTTGCTAGTAATTTGGGGGTTTTGGGTGAATTTGGGTCATGTAGACTCAAAGGTAACTAATTAGGGTTTTCAAAGTGTTAATTTATGTTTATGAACCTAATTAGTTAGTTAAAGTGCTAGAACACTTCAATGATATGTAAATGGGTGTTAATTGGGCATGGATGACCCAAATGGGTTGTTGACCTTGAAATGGGTCAAATGGGTCTTTAATGACCTAAGTGGTCTTGCATGTGTGAAAATGAGTTAAATTGGTGATTTAAAAATGTAATAAGACCATATTTGACTAGAGTTAGGGTTTTTGGTGAAGTTGACCCATTATTAGGGTTAATGGTGCAAAATGGGTCGGGATTGCACTTTGGGTCAAAATGACTTAGGAATGGTGAAAGAATTGGTTGACCGACTTGAGTTTGCGTTTGATAATATGTATAATGTGATAGGTACGTTACTTTGAGGTTTCGCAAGCTCGGGTATCTTTTCACAAGACTTTGAGGTGAGTGGAATAATTATATGCGTATGTATATAATGTATCTATTTGTTTTAGCGTGAAACGTGTAGTGTCGAGGTGCTAAGACACCATGTTTCACGTGAAGAGTGTAGCATCGAGGTGTTAAGATGCCACTCGGGTGTAGCATCGAGGTGTTAAGATGCCACCTAGGAGTGTAGTGTCGAGGTGTTAAGACACCACTCCGTAAAAATAATGAGTGATGCATCGAGGTGTTAAGATGCCACTCAGGGTGATGTGCCGAGGTGTTAAGGTGCCACCCTAGGGGTTAGTGGTGCGAGGTGTTAAGTGCCTTAACGGATGTTACGAACACCGATGGCGTTTTCGCGAGCGCCGTTCCCTTGTACTATTGGTTAACCATGGTTATTTGTGTTGTAAGCATATTATATTATTCGAGTTATATTTATATGCGGATGTTATGCTAGCTTGGGGGTATTGGTGAATTATAGCTTGTTATTGCGACGATAAGCTAATGTTGTTTGCTAGCACGTTTGCGGTTGTGTAAGTGTATGCAAGTAGGTATAATTATATATGTATTCGTATAATTATTGCATTCACTAAGCTTTGCTTACCCTCCCGTTGTTTACCATTTTATAGGTTCGGTTTTGGACAAGGGTAAGGGCATCGTTTTGGACTAGAGATCCCGCTTGATGCTAGGGGACGCTTTTGGCTTTAGTAGCTCTTGGAGTTTGACCGATAGTTGGGTAGTTTAATCCCAAACGCCATGCTCATTGTGTAGTTTAGAACTTAAACTTTTTGGTGGTCGAAACTCATAAATGGTATTAAACTCGTAAAACGGCCGATGTGGGCCCCGCCTGTAAAACATTGATTTTATATTTGAAACAAGTTAGTTTTACATATTTGGATGTATGGTAAAAAGCGTTTCGTCTAAAAGTGTCGGGAACTAATCAATCTTTTTCGCATTTAGAGACTTTCCGGACAGTCCACTTTGGCGCGTCGCGCGCCTATGTGGCGCGCCGCGCGGGTATGCTGCACAGGAAATTTTTTTTTATTTTGTATTTTCGCGTGGTTTGGTCGAGGGTTGGTTTGGGTTGTTACAGATGAAATTTAGCATACAAGCTTGTATAAATATATATACTCGAGCACTAGACATGGATACACAATTAATATATAAAAGATAAAATATAAGTGCTTACGTATCAATATTGAGATTCAATATTGTAGAAAAGTACGTAGACTCAACGGAGATGATAAACACTAGGTTTGATTCATATATATACCCCCGAACATTACCCTTAAACTGAAAGGACCCGTTCATATACATTATAAACGATTCACAATAGTTGATTACATTGCGAGGTATTTGACCTCTACATGATACATTTTATAAACATTGCATTCGTTTTTAAAAGACAATCTTTCTTTACATCGAAAATTGACAGGCATGCATACCATTTCATAATATCCACTATCCAACTATAAATTGATTTAATAATAATCTTTGATGAACTCAATGACTCGAATGCAACGTTCTTCGAAATATGCTATGAAAGACTCCAAGTAATATCTTTAAAATTAGCAGATGCACAGCGGAAGATTTCTTTAACACCTGAGAATAAACATGCTTTAAAGTGTCAACCAAAAAGTTGGTGAGTTCATTAGTTTATCATAATCATTTATTTCTATCATTTTAATAGACTACAAGAATTTCATTTCCAGTTCTCATAAATATACGTCCCATGCATAGAGACAAAAATAATCATTCATATAGTGAACATCTGGTAACCGACATTAACTAGATACATATAAGAATATCCCCTATCATTCCGGGATCCTCCTTCGGACATGATATAAATTTCGAAGTACTAAAGCATCCGGTACTTTGGATGGGGTTTGTTAGGCCCAATAGATATATCTTTAGGATTCGCGTCAATTAGGGTGTCTGTTCCCTAATTCTTAGATTACCAGACTTTAATAAAAAGGGGCATATTCGATTTCGATAATTCAACCATAGAATGTAGTTTCAATTACTTGTGTCTATTTCATCAAACATTTATAAAAGCGCATGTATTCTCAGTCCCAAAAATATAAAGGGTAAAAAGGCAAATGAAACTCACCATACTGTATTTCGTAGTAAAAATACATATAACGTCATTGAACAAGTGCAAGGTTGGCCTCGGATTCACGAACCTAAATTAATTATATATATTTATGTGTTGGTCAATATTTGTTTAACAAATTAGGTCAAGTCATAGTGTACCACAATCCTAATGCTCGAGACTAATATGCAAAAGTCAACAAAAGTAAATTTGACTCAAATTAATTTCCAAAAATCTATACATGATTAATATATAGTTTAAATATCGTCGTTTTATATTTTTAAATATTTTTAAAAGATTTATTAGAGTAAATAATATAATTTATTTATTAATAAATAAAATTTTATATTAAATTTATATAATAAAATATACTTTTATATATATTAAGTAATAAAATTTATAGGGTTCATTTAATATCATAAAGATAATATGATAGGTATTATTAAAGTAAGTTATTACACGTAGTAAAATATGTTTGTATCACATATTTATTTGATAAAATAATATCTATAATGTTAGTAAGTAAAAGTTGTATTATTTTGTAATAATAATTATTATTATAAAAATATCAATATTTATAATTACTAAGATGACATTATGATAATACGATAATTCTAATTATGATAACTTTAATATTTACAATAATTTTTAATATTATCTTTAAAATAATAATTCTATTTAAAATAATAATAATAATAATGATATTTTATAGTAACAATGACATTTATATTAAAATGATAATTTTTGTTAAAATGATAGTTTTAATACTAACGATACTTTTAATAATAATAGTAATGATAAAAATAATAAGAACGATAATTTTATCTAAATCAATATCTTATAATATTTTAATTTCATCATGATAATCTTACCCATTATTTCCTAATCGTTTCGTTTAATAGCTTTTAATCATCTTTTATATCGTGTTCATAATAATGATAATAATAGTAATCAAAATAATTAGATGTTACAAATATTTGTTTTAATTTTTTTTTTTTTTTTTTTTTTTTTTTTTTTTTTTTTTTTTTTTTTTTTTTTTTTTTTTTTTGAAAGGCAATGTTAGTGGTTAGAGTTAATTCACGAAAATCCCCCCCCCCCCCGAGACTCGAACCCTTGATCTCCTCGAACACCATGTTAACATGGTGACCAATGAGGCAAAGCCCCATTGGCAATATTAATAATGATAGTTACTATAACATTATTAACGATAATACTAATAATTATCTTAATGATAATATAGTAATAATAATAATAACAATAACAATAACCATTTTTAAATAATGATATATATATATTAATAATGATAATAATAATAATAATGCCAATAATAATAATAATAATAATAATAATAATAATAATAATAATAATAATAATAATAATAATAATAATAATAATAATAATAATTATAACTTTAACAATAATATCGATAGTAATAATAAAAAAAATAACAATTTTTAATGATAAATCCCTTTTATTGATAAAGATAATAATAATGATAATAATAAGATAAAACTAGAACAACGATAAAAACGACGATAATAATAATCATTTTTAATAAAAATATCGAAAATTCAATTGATTATAACTTCTAATCCGTTCATCGAAACCATTCGATATCTAAAGGAAAAGTTCTTAATTTTTTGCTAGCTTTCCAAGGACATGCATATCTTATACCTTATCTCAACCGCAAGTGTAACTAATTCAAGATTCAACCTAACCTGTCTAAGGGCAATATCAAAAGTACAAGCATGCATAATCCTAAATACTCGAGCACTAGTTAGGGATACACTATTAGTATGTAAAAGTTAAATTATGAGTACTCACGTATCAATATTGAGATTCAATATTGCAGGAAAGGTACATAGACGCAACGGAAATGATAAACACTATATTGACCTCACGAGCATACCCATGAACCATACTCAATCACCTCCATAGCTATAACCCATAATTTCCTTAATCCTATCCCACTCGAAAAACAATTTCTAAATCACTCGGACAGCACTCCGTCGTAATATTTTATGTATACTAATAATATCTTGAAATAATACGGAGTAAATATATATATGTAAATCGATTGAGAGAGTTTAGAGAAAAATATTTTCAAGTTTCTATAAAATAATGAAACCTATTGAATTCTATTTATAATAGATTTTTGAATTATTAAAGTGAATTATTAAAGTATGAATTATTAAAGTGAATTATTAAAGTATGAATTATTAAAGTGAATTATTAAAGTATGAATTATTAAAGTGAATTATTAAAGTATGAATTATTAAAGTGAATTATTAAAGTATGAATTATTAAAGTGAATTATTAAAGTTAAAGTAAAAATAAAGTAAAGGTAAAGTTTAAGTATAGTAAAAGTATAAAACTATGTACGTATAATACGCATATAAATATATATAATATTAATTCAAATCGTTATATATATTTAATAAAATAAAATATAAATATCGTTATCTTTATCATACTAGTTAAGTAATGAGTTATCAAAAGTGGTTCTAGATATTTATAAAAGTTATATACGTTTTAATAATAAAGTTCTTTTTAAACTGAAAACGTTTTTGTACGTTTGAAACTAAATAGATCAATCGAGTCTTTATGAGATTCAATCTTCCACTATCCTTTGTCTAGTTCTCAATGATTGACAATTTGTTCTTATTTATAAATCACTTTACCATTTTCCGAATATTGTTAAAATGGAAAGATTTCTCAAATCAACGTGGACCTTTCAACAGAGACTTGTAATCATAATTCAATATATCTGATAATTCAATCATTTGATCTTATCTTTTAATTCCATTGATAAACATTTTGAAACAGATACAATCATATAAAGTATTTAATCTAATATTCTATTTACGTTTCAAGTTATAATATATATACACATATATATATAATCATATTAGTTTAATGGTTCGTGAATCGTTGGAACTTGGTCGAGGTTGAATGAATGTATGAACATAGTTTAAAATTCTTGAAATTTAACTTAACAAATATTGCTTATCGTGTCGGAAACATATAAAGATTAAAGTTTAAATTTGGTTGGAAATTTCCGGGTTTGTCACAGTACCTACTCGTTAAAGAAATTTCGTCCCGAAATTTGAGTGGAAAGGTCGTGAATGATAATAAGTATGTTTTCATGATGCATACGGGTTGAAAATTAGAGTTTTATCATCAGCGAATAATTTGGATAAACAATCCATTTATATGAAGAGTACGAATGAAGCTAACATAGAAGAGTAAAATGAGTAAGTGTAGATTCTTCTTATCATTTGACGTAGATATGATTGATTCCCAGATTTCAAGGGATTTGAAGAAAATCTTCTTAATAAGATTTGACTCTCCGGTAATCAAGGGAATTAGGATCCGCTTTAAATGCGATCGTCCATTTTTAATTGTTCTATCGGAGATTTTCTTATAAATTCACCTCCTTCATTTCCTTACAACTCACACCTTCTGTTGATGCATTTTATGCAAGTCCCTAGACATCTACCCACGTCCATTGCAGGTACAATAGTTTACAGGCCACCATGATTACTCGTTATTATCCTATCCGTGTTTGTATGTGGTTACAGGAACTGCAGGAACGAGATTTAGATGTTTGACTATGTTAGACTTAGTCAGACATACGAGTGAAGCCTCACTAGTACGGCTGACAAGCTCATACACACGGTTGATGCTGAGCTAAGTCACAATTACAACCTAAATGAGAAGACACGAGTGAGTGATCACCCGTACGGCTGATGAAGCCAACTCGTATGTGTGATGAGTGAATCGTATGGGTGAGTCAACAGCAGGGGTATATAAAGTCTTATGTTCTTCATTTTAGGTTAAGCCTCTCATTTGTTACACACACTCAGATCTAGTGAGCTCCTCCGATTCTCTCTCAGTCCAAATCACCCAGGTGGTGAATAATAGCTCTAGGTGTTGATCTAATCACACTTGATTTAGTTGTGGTTTGACTAAATTAATCAAAAAAAAAAAGAACTTAACCTATTCACTAGAGGGTTTGATTCACTTATTCCGCCATTGTGTGAGTTAAATCTGTTAATTTCTAAGTTCCTAGTCATGTTTCATCACCTTCTATTCTTTCCCTCTCAACTCATATTTTAAAGTATTCATCAATATGCTCCATCCAGTTCTGATTCTCGATATACTTCTAACTTTCATATCGGTCATTCTTCTTTTTCATCTACCGCCGGAAGAATCTATTTACTTCTACTATACTCTTGGATTTATAGTGTTTCTAGTTCTCACGTGTCTTTATATTGCTATATGCATCGATATATATGGTTTATAATTTCTGGTTTATCGTTGGGCTTTATATGTTCCCTTATATTTCAAAGTCTCTGCTTCTGTCTTCTATAATCATTATCATTCACAGTTAATGCTCTCTTTTATTTGCTGCAATTGATACCCCAATTTTTATTTCGGAGTTTTGTCCTTTCGTTTCTTCTTCTTGCGATTAAGTACCGCTTGTAATGGTCCAGAATTCACAGATATGAATTTCGGAATGAACATTGTTAATGTTCTAGGAAGAAAATTGTGATGGCACGATCTTGACTTGTCAAATTACTAGAATACCTTGGAAAAGGCCGAATCATCAAGAAATATTTTCTTGATATTTTAGAGGTTAAATAGAATACAAGAGTCGTATAACATGGCACATGATGATGTTATGATCTGTGAATCATCACGTTCCATTTAGAAACTCAGCATGACTTACTGTAATATAATCACGTTGATCAAGTGTCATTATATTATATACTAATTCATGCTTCAGTTCCCAACACTACTTCAAAATATTTCTATTTTAAACTTGAATGTTTCAGAATTTAGAAACTAAAATAGTTTCTTTTATGATGTAATACAGATAGCGCGAAGAGGTAAATGATTTCAAATAAGAAAAATTAAGAAAATATCTTCAGAAATATGGAGGATATTTATAATGAAAGATATGATGATATTTTAGAATTTCTAATATCAGAGGATGATGAAGAATATTGTCCGCAGGGGTTTAGAGTCAGGAGCAAGGTATTCGTTAATGACTTCAGCAGGTACTGAATCATTTGGATCCTTTGAAGTCAGGTTCAGTCTTTGTAATTTGTCCACAGCCTCCTTCCTACTTTGCTCAATCCGTTTTCCAGTTCCAAAACTTCTCTTTTTCTGCGCTTTGCCAGCACACTTCATCATTATCATCCAGCTTTTACCGTTTAAAGTTGTTTATAGTTTTTGCTGCTTCATCAGCATTTTTTCCATTTTCGGAGAACCAATTCGTAGTTCGGAGTGTTTTTCAGAAACTTCACATTCAAATTAAGTCCAGAAGATAGATGTTATATATACACATATAACTGTTGGCGTAGACATGCTGCGAGATTTCAAAATACTGATTGCTAATTCCCAATGATTCGTATGACAATTCTCATTACAAGATGCGAATGAGTAAATGATGGGGTTTCAATAAATAATTATAATGACTTTTTGGAGAGGCTAAAGTCAAAGGATAATGAAGTTGTTGGTACATCTGCTAATAATGTGGTGGAATGTAAAAGGTTCCCTGGTAACGATGGTGCATATCTCAAGGTTATAATAAGGTTAGTCTGACTGAAAAGTCGAAGTTGACTTGCTAGAAATGTGACAAAACTGGCTACTTTGAATAGGAGTCGCAAAGTTATTTTTGCTAATAAATGCCAAAGAATCTGACGCGGATACGTTGTTTAAACTTTTACTTTGGTTTCAATAGTTTTTCGGGTACATAACTGTGGGTAACATGTGGTTGGATCATCATCTCGATTGCTCATCATTCGAAGTGTCTTCAGAAATTTTCGAAGGGTTTGAACACAGATTGTAATCGTTAACATACATTTGATGTTCTAACACAGTTTTGAAGTCAAAATATAGCTTGTGAAAGATGTAAGGATCTAAGAGTGATGATTTTGGTCATATCTCGAGTTGAATTTTGAGTTTTCAAAATCAGAATATGTAATTAAATTTTGAATGAGTATGGTTGTTTTGATTTCTATAAAAGAATGTATATTGTTGTGAAAGTAGGGAGTATAATGGATGATTTGCTGAATCAGATTCGAAGAATGTAACATATTATTTGTGAATTTATATATCTCTCGGGTATTACCTACCCGTTAAAAAATTTCACAATTAATATTTTGTACAAAAGAATTTTATTACAGTCTTTATGAATATATATATATATATATATATATATATATATATATATGTATATATATATATATATATATATGTATATATATATATATATATATATATGTATATTTTCTTCAGATGTAACATAGATTTAATGAGTTAATGTTAAATTAAACTCATTTGATTTACGGTTGAAACTAGAATTGAATAATCCCTAAAGGCTTTAAAAAGTACATAACTTTTACGCAGTATTTCTTTAATGACATTGAAATTATGAATCAATACTTCATTATTTGTTGATGTATGATGTTCGGTTCGTGGAATTCTTGTGAATTTCGCAAAGTACGAATGATGTTATCTGAAAAGTTTCGGGTACATCGATGATGAAAGTGTAAAATCAAATATATACTTGATTTATTATGAATTGGAATTTGTTGAATTACGACAGAGATTGTAGTTAACGCTGGTTAAGTTGCGGCCGAAGGACGTACATTATTGCATATTTGTAATATGAATTAACCGAGTAGTTAAGATTCACACACAATAGCTTAGCACGGAAAGATTTATTTCAAAATATATATATATATATATATATATATATATATATATATATATATATATATATATATATATATATATATATATATATATATATAATATACATATAATTTCTTTAGAGGGAATGAGTTAATTCTTCATAACTCGTTGATACAATATACGCGTTATTGATTCGTAATGATGTCCACAGTGATTCTTGAACTGACGGAGTTTGTGATGTTATCGGTGTTGTTGATTCGGATATTGACTGTACTGACGATGTTGGTAATGCTGACGGTACTGTTGATGCTTTTGGTAAAGCAAGTTTAGCTTGTTAATCACACACCATTTTTGTCAGGGTTTCTACTCTTCCTTCTATCATTTTGGTTCGCTTAACTGATTTATGGTTAGGGCTAGATTAGATAATCTCTAAGACTTTAGAGATTACATAATCGTCATGGAATGTTTCTCCAATGAAATTATGAATTAATACTTCGTCAGTTATTGTTGTTGGTACTCCTTGGTATCTATGGTGCGTATGACGTTGATGCTCGTGGGACAGATTGTGAAGTTGAGGTTTACGACACGGTTGTGGTTGGAGGTGGTAATGGTACTGTTGGCGTTGATGATGGTGGTACTGGTTATGCTGCTGATGCTACTGCTGGTGTTTGTAATCTCTGCACCATATTCTCCAAAGCCACTACCCGAGCGTGAAGCTCGTTGACTTCTACTATTACACCGGGGTCATTGTCGGTTCGGACGAGCAGATAAATAAAATCTAAAATTTGATGTAATATATAATCATGACGAGATACTCTGGAAATGAGCGAGAACATGGTATTTCGGACAGGTTCGCCGGTAAGTGCTTTAGGTTCTTCATCAAGAGGGCAATGTGGTGGATGAAAGGGATCACCTTCTTCTTGTCTCCAATGATTGAGGAGGCTACAAAACCATCCCCAATTCATCCAAAATAGGTGATGACTGATTGGTTGATCTATTCCGGTCACACTGCTTTCGGAGCTTGAATGGGATTCCATTTCGGAATCTGAGTGACTTGAACTGATGACGAATTCCATTTCGTACGATTGGATAAAGGATTTTTTTTTTTCGATATGAAATGATTTTGGCTAACGGATGGTATTTTAATTACATAGAATATATATATATATATATATATATATATATATATATATATATATATATATATATATATATATATATATATATAGAGAGATCAAAAGATTTCGTAGATTACGGAGGACTTTGCGGGATATGTCAGACAAAGTTTAAAGTAACAGATACGATAAGATATGATTTAGCAGATATGCTAAGATATGAATTTTTGTCTATACACTATTCATGCAATCAATGCAGCAAGACGTGTCTTAGACTAAAAATGATAAGCAGGTAATTTCCTGATGATGATAAGTAGTTAATTTTCGACACAAAATCATAAGCAAAACTTTTGACATGAAGACACGGTCGAAGTCCAGACTCACTAAAGCATCTAAACAACTATCAGTTAGACACACTAAGGCAAGACCTGGTTCACTAAGACCACCGCTCTGATACCAACTGAAAGGACCCGTTCATATACATTATAAATGATTCACAATAGTTGATTACATTGCTAGGTATTTGACCTCTACATGATACATTTTACAAACATTGCATTCGTTTTTAAAAGACAATCTTTCTTTACATCGAAAATTGATAGGCATGCATACCATTTCATAATATCCACTATCCAACTATAAATTGATTTAATAATAATCTTTGATGAACTCAATGACTCGAATGCAACGTTCTTCGAAATATGCTATGAAAGACTCCAAGTAATATCTTTAAAATGAGCAAATGCACAGCGGAAGATTTCTTTAACACCTGAGAATAAACATGCTTTAAAGTGTCAACCAAAAAGTTGGTGAGTTCATTAGTTTATCATAATCATTTATTTCCATCATTTTAATAGACCACAAGAATTTCATTTCCAGTTCTCATAAATATACGTCCCATGCATAGAGACAAAAATAATCATTCATATGGTGAACACCTGGTAACCGACATTAACTAGATACATATAAGAATATCCCCTATCATTCCGGGATCCTCCTTCGGACATGATATAAATTTCGAAGTACTAAAACATCCGGTACTTTGGATGGGGTTTGTTAGGCCTAATAGATCTATCTTTAGGATTCGCGTCAATTAGGGTGTATGTTCCCTAATTCTTAGATTACCAGACTTTAATAAAAAGGGGCATATTCGATTTCGATAATTCAACCATAGAATGTAGTTTCAATTACTTGTGTCTATTTCGTCAAACATTTATAAAAGCGCATGTATTCTCAGTCCCAAAAATATAAAGGGTAAAAAGGCAAATGAAACTCACCATACTGTATTTCGTAGTAAAAATACATATAACGTCATTGAACAAGTGCAAGGTTGGCCTCGAATTCACGAACCTAAATTAATTATATATATTTATGTGTTGGTCAATATTTGTCTAACAAATTAGGTCAAGTCATAGTGTACCATAATCCTAATGCTCGAGACTAGTATGCAAAAGTCAACAAAAGTAAATTTGACTCAAATTAATTTCCAAAAATCTATACATGATTAATATATAGTTTAAATATCGTCGTTTTATATTTTTAAATATTTTTAAAAGATTTATTAGAGTAAATAATATAATTTATTTATTAATAAGTAAAATTTTATATTAAATTTATATAATAAAATATGCTTTTATATATATTAAGTAATAAAATTTATAGGGTTCATTTAATATCATAAAGATAATATGATAGGTATTATTAAACTAAGTTATTACACGTAGTAAAATATGTTTGTATCACATATTTATTTGATAAAATAATATCTATAATGTTAGTAAGTAAAAGTTGTATTATTTTGTAATAATAATTATTATTATAAAAATATCAATATTTATAATTACTAAGATGACATTATGATAATACGATAATTCTAATTATGATAACTTTAATATTTACAATAATTTTTAATATTATCTTTAAAATAATAATTCTATTTAAAATAATAATAATAATGATATTTTATAGTAACAATGACATTTATATTAAAATGATAATTTTTGTTAAAATGATAGTTTTAATACTAACGATACTTTTAATAATAATAGTAATGATAAAAATAATAAGAACGATAATTTTATCTAAATCAATATCTTATAATATTTTAATTTCATCATGATACTCTTACCCATTATTTCTTAATCGTTTCGTTTAATAGCTTTTAATCGTCTTTTATATTGTGTTCATAATAATGATAATAATAGTAATCAAAATAATTAGATGTTACAAATATTTGTTTTAATTACACTAATATTAATAATGATAGTTACTATAACATTATTAACAATAATACTAATAATTATCTTAATGATAATATAGTAATAATAATAATAACAATAACAATAACCATTTTTAAATAATGATATATATATTAATAATGATAATAATAATAATAATGCCAATAATAATAATAATAATAATAATAATAATAATAATAATAATAATAATAATAATAATAATAATAATAATACTAATTATAACTTTAACGATAATAACGATAGTAATAATAATAAAAAAAATAACAATTTTTAATGATAAATCCCTTTTATTGATAAAGATAATAATAATGATAATAATAAGATAAAACTAGAACAACAATAAAAACGACGATAATAATAATCATTTTTAATAAAAATATCGAAAATTCAATTGATTATAACTTCTAATCCGTTCATCGAAACCATTCGATATCTAAAGGAAAAGTTCTTAATTTTTCGCTAGCTTTCCAAGGACATGCATATCTTATACCTTATCTCAACCACAAGTGTAACTAATTCAAGATTCAACCTAACCTGTCTAAGGGCAATATCAAAAGTACAAGCATGCATAATCCTAAATACTCGAGCACTAGTCAGGGATACACTATTAGTATGTAAAAGTTAAATTATGAGTACTCACGTATCAATATTGAGATTCAATATTGCAGGAAAGGTACATAGACGCAACGGAAATGATAAACACTATATTGACCTCACGAGCATACCCATGAACCATACTCAATCACCTCCATAGCTATAATCCATAATTTCCTTAATCCTATCCCACTCGAAAAACAATTTCTAAATCACTCGGACAGCACTCCGTCATAATATTTTATGTATACTAATAATATTTTGAAATAATACGGAGTAAATATATATATGTAAATCGATTGAGAGAGTTTAGAGAAAAATATTTTCAAGTTTCTATGAAATAATGAAACCTATTGAATTCTATTTATAATAGATTTTTGAATTATTAAAGTGAATTATTAAAGTATGAATTATTAAAGTGAATTATTAAAGTATGAATTATTAAAGTGAATTATTAAAGTATGAATTATTAAAGTGAATTATTAAAGTATGAATTATTAAAGTGAATTATTAAAGTATGAATTATTAAAGTAAATTATTAAAGTATGAATTATTAAAGTGAATTATTAAAGTTAAAGTAAAGTAAAAATAAAGTAAAGGTAAAGTTTAAGTATAGTAAAAGTATAAAACTATGTACGTATAATACGCGTATAAATATATATAATATTAATTTAAATCATTATATATATTTAATAAAATAAAATATAAATATCGTTATCTTTATCTTTATCATACTATTTAAGTAATGAGTTGTCAAAAGTGGTTCTAGATATTTATAAAAGTTATATACGTTTTAATAATAAAGTTCTTTTTAAACTGAAAACGTTTTTGTACGTTTGAAACTAAATAGATCAATCGAGTCTTTATGAGAT
The DNA here is from genome assembly GCF_046630445.1 of Rutidosis leptorrhynchoides. Classification (NCBI taxonomy): domain Eukaryota; kingdom Viridiplantae; phylum Streptophyta; class Magnoliopsida; order Asterales; family Asteraceae; genus Rutidosis; species Rutidosis leptorrhynchoides. The sequence goes on along the minus strand of NC_092334.1, from coordinate 650,975,859 downwards.
TCAATCTTCCACTATCCTTTGTCTAGTTCTCAATGATTGACAATTTGTTCTTATTTATAAATCACTTTACCATTTTTCGAATATTGTTAAAATGGAAAAATTTCTCAAATCAACGTGGACCTTTCAACAGAGACTTGTAATCATAATTCAATATATCTGATAATTTAATCATTTGATCTTATCTTCTAATTCCATTGATAAACATTTTGAAACAGATACAATCATATAAAGTATTTAATCTAATATTCTGTTTACGTTTCAAGTTATAATATATATACACATATATATATAATCATATTCGTTTAATGGTTCATGAATCGTTGGAACTTGGTCGAGGTTGAATGAATGTATGAACATAGTTTAAAATTCTTGAAATTTAACTTAACAAATATTGCTTATCGTGTCGGAAACATATAAAGATTAAAGTTTAAATTTGGTTGGAAATTTCCGGGTTGTCACATAACCTCCTTGGTAATAACCCATAATTTCCTTAGCTCTAGCTTGCTCGTAAACCATTTTTGAAATCGTTTAGACATAACCTCGTCGTAGTATTTTATGTATAATACTAATAATTATTATACTACTGATAATAATAATAATAATAAGATTAATAATAATATTAATCTTAATAATAATAATAATAATAATAATAATAATAATAATAATAATAATAATAATAATAATAATAATAATAATAATAATAATAATAATAATAATAATAATAATAATAATAATAAATATAAGAGTGTGAGAGAGAGATGGATGGAATGCATCAAAAATCAGAAACGATCGAGCTTTTATACATGTTTGCTGAATCTGATGCCCATGCGATCGCATGGGCTTTCAGTGCAAATGTCATGTGATCGTATGGCCTGTCTGGACAGCTCACTTTCATTTATTTTCTTATTTGTCGACATATTATTTAATTATATATATAATATATTTAATTTATATAATTAATTATATATTATATTAAATTCACATGCATAGTTGACTTGTACTTTTTGTTCCGATAAGTCGTACATCATCACTCGATCGCATGGGCTTTCAGTGCAAATGCCATGCGATCGCATGGCCTGTCTGGACAGCTCACTTTCGTTTGTTTTCTTGCTTGTCGACATATTATTTAATTATATATATAATATATTTAATTTATATAATTAATTATATATTATATTAAATTCACATGCATAGTTGACTTGTACTTTTTGTTCCGATAAGTCGTACATCATCACTCGACTTATGTCCCGGTTCCGGTTTTTCGAACGTCCTTTCGTACGCTGAGAAAACTTGTACATTACGTTTCGCGACTCGTACCTTTGTCAAAATATAGTCTTAAATTGTCCATAAACTATACCACTCGAGATATAACTTATACTTTTGTATGTTTTGGTCATTTACTTCTATAAATCATCTTCTCTTTATTTGTTAATATATATATAATAACAATTCGTTTTATGACCAAGTTAATATTATATTTTATCGTATTGTTAAATATATATTTTCAATATTAATAAACACGTTTTAAAATACATATCGCAAGTTTATTCATATCTAATTCCAACAGTTAATATTCCTTATTATTGTATGTGTCCAAATTACGTTATTTAAACAAACACTTTAATATTTATTTCGAATATCGTTAAAAATGAACGATTTCTTAAATCAACGTGGACCTCACAACAGAGACTCGTAATAATATTATAATCCTTAAGGGATTCAATAAAAATCTTTTAATTCAATCGTTTGGCATAATCTTTTATCTCCGTAGTTAAATATATCGATCAGGTAATCAAACCAATAAATTTTAATTCACAGTATCATATACTCAACACTTTGTTACGTTTTCAAGTTATAGTATATGTATCTATTTACATATAATTGTTCATGAATCGTTAAGAACAATCGAATGGTAATTGAATAGTTCAAAATTTTGAGATTCAACTTCATAGACTTTGCTTATCGTGTCAGAAATATTAAACCATATTGAGAATTTAGTTCAGAATAAGTCAAAATTTTCTGGTTCATCACAGCGCGCCGCGCCATTACGGGCTGACAGATTCCTTTTTCTTTTTAAATTAGATATTTTAAGGGCATTTTGGTAAAACCACTTAAGGTCCAACTTTAAGGCTTGGATCAGTTGTTTGGAGTGTCATTTACTCCATATTCACCCACCTTATCATCTTCCAATCAATTCTAGAGAGAGAGTTAGATTCTAGAGTGAGAGAGCTCAAATTAAGGAAGAAGAAACTCGAATCGGGTCAAAGTGTAAGCACCAAAGTTGTTCATCTTCTCATTTACTACGTTTTGATAGTTGTGGTAAGCCCTAAACCTAATTTCCTTGTTTTAATTTTTTAAGAGTTAGGGTTTGTGTAGGTAATGAACACTAAGACCCATTTGTTTGTGAATTTGGGTGTTTTGGGTGAAATTGGGTTATGTTGACTCAAAGATGACTAACTAGGGTTTTTCAAGCATTAATTGTTGTTAATAAACCTTAATTAGTTAGTAAATTGCTAGAACACCAATATTTATGTAAATGGATGTTAAGTGGGTTAGTGGATGACCCGAAATGGTTGTGTTGACCCTAAACGGGCCAAACGGGTCAAAATGGACTTAAGTTGGTTAATGTTTGCGTTTAGTGCATAAACCTTGTTCTAAAATATGTTTTGAACTTATCTTGGCAAATGATTAGGGTTTTATTGCGAGATGACCCAATATTAGGTTTAGGTGTCCAAATGGGTCAAAATGACCTAGAAATGGTGAGTGTTGCGAGTTTGACCAACTTGAACAAATGATTGATTATATATACTTTGTAATAGGTACGTTACCTTGAAGTTTCAAGCTTGGTTTATTGATTCACCGAAGGCGAAAGGTGAGTGGAATAATTATATCCGTAGATATATAATGTGTTTATTTGTGTAGCGTGATATGTGAAGTGTCAATGTGCTAAGACACCACGTTCACGTAACGAGTGAAGTGTCGATGTGTTAAGATGCCACTCAGGAGTGAAGCATCGATGTGTTAAGATGCCACTTCGTGAGATGTAACGAGTGAAGTGTCGATGTGTTAAGACACCACTCGGGGTGAAGTGTCGATGTGTTAAGACACCACCCGGGGTGAAGTATCGAAGTGCTAAGATGCCACCCGAGGGGTTAGTGTGCGACGTGTTAAGTGCACTAATGGTTGTTGTGAACACCGACGGTCTTTAAACACCGTTCCTTGTACGATTGGTTAACCATGGTTATTGTGTTGTAGTGTAAGCATATTACTTTTGTTCATGTTATATATGCTTTTGGTTATGCTAGCTTGATTATGGGAAGTTATAGCTTGTATTTAGGACGATAAGCTAATTGTGACTGCTAGCATGCATACGGTATGCGCGTAAGTGTTTGCAAGTAGATATATTATATATGTATGTGTATAATTATTGCATTCACTAAGCTTTGCTTACCCTCTCGTTGTTTACCTTTTTATAGGTTCGATTGTGGACAAGGGTAAGGGCATTATCTTGGATTAGAGATCCCGCTTTGTTGATTAGGGGACGCTTTTTGGAAGTGTTAGTTCTTGGAGTTTGACCGAGACTTGGGTAGTTTAATCCCAAACGCCATGCTAGTAGTGTAGTTTGGTACTTAAACTTTTTGGCAGTCGAAACTCATATTTTGTATTTAAACTTGTAAATTGGGCCGTGTGGGCCCCGCTTCGTAAAACTAATTTTATTAATGGAACGTGCTAGTTTTACATATATGAACTTGTGGGTGAAAGCGTTTCGTCTAATTATGTCGGGAAATGGCCAAACATTTTTGTGTATTTGGTTACCGGGGACAGCAGTCTGCCCAGGTGGGTTCGCGCGCCGCGCCACCACCTGGCGCGCCGCGCCATATGCTTTCATATCTGAGAATAAACATGCTTTCAAGTGTCAATCAAAAGGTTGGTGAGTTCATTAAACATTCATTTCCATCATTTTAATAGACCACAAGATTTCATATATTTAATTGTACACGTAACCCGAGTACAAAATAACACGCGTAACCCGCGAATTAAAAATCATTCGTATGGTGAACGCTTTATAACCTACTTAACTTTAATGCATAGAATATCCCCAAACAGAACCTCTCATCTGTATAATAATAATAATCTCGAAGTACTAAAACATCTGTACTCCGGATGGGACTTGTCGAGGTCTATAGATCTATCTTTAGGATTCGCGTCGATTAGGGGCCATACCCGTTTCCTAATCATTAGGTTACCAAGCTAAAAAAGGGTGATATTCAATATTCATAATCCATCCATAGAATGTAGTTTTTGATCACTTGTGTCTATTTCGTAAAACATTAATAAAATCAGCGCATGTATTCTCAGTCCCAAAAATATATATAAAAAAGGAGTAATGAAACTCACAATACTGTATTTTGTAGTAAAAATACATATGACGACATTGAACAAGTGTAGGGTTGGCCTCGGATTCACGAACCTAAATCATATATATATTTTAACACCAAATAATAATCGAACAAATTTATATATATTATTATTAGTGATATAATTATTATATTGATAAATTATATGTTTCATTAATTAACTTAATTAAATATATTTATGTTATATACCTTAAATAAATAATTAGTATTTGAAATATATAATTAGTATTTATTATAAAAAAATGTGAATATAGTTTTATTAAGTATATTTTTATATGACAAACTTTTGTTGTAATAATAATAATAATACTAGTAGTAGTAGTAATAATAATAATAATAATAATAATAATAATAATAATAATAATAATAATAATAATAATAATAATAATAATAATAATAATAATAATGATAATCCTAATGATAATAAAATGATAATAATGCTAATAATAATTCTAATGATACTTGTATTAATATAAATATTATTAATAATGATAATGTAACGACCCGAAAATTTTTCAAACCAAATTTAAACTTAATCTTTAAATGATTTCGACACGATAAGCAGAGTCTGTAATGTTGAGTCTCAAATTTTTTTAACTATCTCATGAAAATATTTGACCTTCGACTATTCCCGACGATTCACGAACAATTGTATGTAAATAAAAATGTAATATATATATATATATATATATATATATATATATATATATATATATATATATATATATATATATATATATATATATATATATATATATATATATATATATGTATATATATATGAATATAAGTATATATAATAAATTGAAATAATAGAAAATAATTTAATCATTTGAAATGAAAATGTAAAGTAATATATAAAATAATAAAGTTGTGATTAAAATATATATATATATATATATATATATAAGTCTTTGTAATAAATTGAAATTCTATAATATAATTTAAACACTAAAATTATATATGTAAAATAAGATACAAAACTATTAAGTGTAATTTAAAATGAATCTATAGATAAATATATGATCTTATGCATAATTATTTTCATATGTAATATATATAAATAGTCAATATATGTTATTATATATATAATAGATAGTTGTTAAGTATTACATAGTTAATAATATGTAATATAAACATATTAAAATTTCTTATAAGTTAAAATATTAAATGTTTGATAAATGTTATCATATGATATATGATTATTAAATGTTACATAGTTAATAAGAGATAATATTAACATATTAAACTTACTTATAAATTAAATATATAAATACTATATCACGTACATTAAAATAAATACTAATAGTAATATCAGTATTAATAATATTATTATATATAACATATAAATATGAAATTTGTTATGTAGAGTTGTTATATTATTGATGTGGTAGCGGAGTGGTATAAAATAGTTATTAATTTTAGCAGAAAATACTATTAAATACGATACAATTTTACACAAGATATTTATTTATTTAGAGAACGGATATACTTAAACCTTGCTACAACACTTATAGGCAGTGTACCTAATCGTACAGTAGTGTAGTTTTTAGTAAGTCCGGTTCGTTCCACAGGGAATCTTTTTAAACAAAGCTTAACGCTATATTAGTTTACTTTTATAAAAATACAAATATATATATATAAGTAATATTATTATTATAAAGGGGGTTTTTACCGTTTAATGACCGGTTTGTCGATTTTAAAACTTTAGTCGCAGTTAAAACCAAATGTAAAATATTAAAAATGAATACAAGACTTAAATTAAAGCATAAAGTAAATAACGATAATGAAATTGCGAATAATAAAAGTGCGATAAAATAAACTTGCGATAATTAAAAAGTACGATAATTAAAAGTGCAATTAAATACAATAACAATAAAAATGCGATAATTAGAAGTGCAATTAAATATAAAATAAAGGAAATTAAATATGAAATAAAAGAATTATGCTTATTTAAACTTCCGTAATCATGATGTTTGACGTGTTGATTTTAGTTTTATGCCCATGGGTTAATTTTCCTTTGTCCTGGATTATTTAATATGTCCGTCTGGTTTTTGTCCATAACAGTCCATCAGTCATAAATATAAAGTGCGAGTGTCCTCGTCAAATTATTCTTATACCCGGAGTTAAATATTCCAACTAATTGGGGACTTAAACTGTAACAAGATTTTAATACTTTGTTTAATAATTACACCAGGATGTCGACTGAGTGTAACCCAAGGTTTTAATATTTTGTTATCAATTATACCAAGTGTCCTTGTACATAATTTCACCCCTGTTTTAATTATTCTAGTGGCTATTAATCCATTCCCGTATCCGGTTAGATGAACGATTATTCGTACATATAAATACCCCGCCCATCGTGTCCGATTGAGTGTATATGGTAATTTATAAGGACGTCCAATTGTAAATCTTTATATTAACATTAACAAACTATCATTTAGTTAAACAAATATAAAGCCCATTAATAGCCCATAGTCTAATTTCCACAAGTGTCGTTCTTTTGTTCAAACCACAATTATGGTACAAAGCCCAATTACCCAATTTTAGTAATTAGCCCAACATCATGATTACTTCGTTTTAAATAAGCATAATAATAACTTAGCTACGAGACATTAATGTAAAAAGGTTGAACATAACTTACAATGATTAAAAATAGCGTAGCGTTACACGGACAGAATTTCGACTTACACCCTTACAACATTCGCTAACATACCCTTATTATTAGAATTATAATTAAAATTAAAATATAAATTATAAATATATATATATATTTTACGTATGAGGAGAAGAAGAAAAAGATGGATGATTACGATCAGAATGCGCGAGCTTTATAGGGATTTTCTGAAATTGGGGCTCCGCGACTCGCGGCCTTTTTGGCTTTCAAACTCCGCGAGTCGCGGAGTTTGAAATTATAGCTCAGATACTTTGGAGTCTTTCTTGCCGACGGATTTATAAATATATATAATATATTAAATAATTATAAGAATTATTTAAATATTATATTATATTTATGTGCATAGTTGATTTGTATTTTTTAGTCCGTTGCGTCGAGCGTTGAGAGTTGACTCATGTCCCGGTTCCGGATTTTCGAACGTCCTTGCGTACAATTTAATATCTTGTACTTTGCGTTTTGAATCTTGTACTCTTGTAATTTCGAGACGTTTCTTATCAATAATTGGAACCTTTTTGATTGTCTTTTGTACTTTTGAGCTTTTTGGTCATTTGCGTCTTCAATTCGTCGAATCTGTCTTTTGTCTTCACCTTTTATTATTTAAACGAATATCACTTGTAAATAGAACAATTGCAACTAAAAGCTTGTCTTTCTTGAGGAATAATGCTATGAATTATATGTTCGTTTTTAGCATTATCAATTATCATTATCAATTTTATTGATAAACATTAATATTATTATGATTAATGTTATTATTATTATTATTAAAATTATTAAGATTGTTATTTTACATACTAGGATAATAAATTATAAATAATTAAATATATATCTGTCCATTCCTTTCCACTATATACTTCCCTTTCCTTCTTCTGTATACTCATGATTTCCATCTCTATCTATTCTATTTATTTATTTATTTATTTATTTTTTGTTTCTCTCGTTTGTCCTCCTGGATGCTGTCGAGGCATATTTTTTTTTTGTTTAAATAAATCGAACAATTCGCTCTTTCAGTCATTCAAATCCCATTTTCACTATCAATAACAATTACAACTTTCTTTTACTGAATCAAAGTTTTTTTTTTTTACCGATAACTTGTGTTATTGACAAATTATACCATAATTCGATTTCGACTATCATTTAAAAATCTAAAAGTGCAGTCTTGTTAGGAATCATCCAAGCAATCTTTCTGCAAAACCTCAGGTCTCAATTTGCTTTATTGAATTCAAATTTACGAGTCAAAGTTTTTTTTCAAAAAGTCAAACATGTGAACAAAGATCAAATTCGAGTTTGTTTTTGATGTTTCGAGTTAATTAACGATTACAATAGTTTCTACATATGATTATCAAACTATTTCATGTTATAACCATAGTCCATTACTCGTTTAAAGTCAAATATCATTTTTTTTAAGCTGCGACAGCAGCTTCTTCCTGTTATTTATTTTTTACATATTTTTTTTTCAATTCATTTAAACATAACTATAATTCGCTGGTTGTTATAAGCCTTCAACAAAAATTAAATTTCGTTATCTTGATTGCATTTTTTTTATCGATGGTGAATGAAGAAAAAGAAGATGATATTATAAAAAGGGAAAATGGGTTATATTATTTTTGGAGGGATTAATTTCAGAAAGAAAGAAATGGAGGAGTGGTGTTGGGAGTTTGTGTGTGAGCGTGAGGTCTCGGGTTTGAACCCAGCTTGTGGCATACATTCTTTTTAATGCATTTTTGAGGTAGTTTTCTATACTAAAATTATCATTATTTTTATTATTATTAAGTATTACTAATTAGTATTATTGTTATTGTTATTATTATTGTCATTGTTATCGTTATGATTGTTATTACTAGTGTTACAATTATTATTATTAATATCATAGTTATAAATATTATAAATATTATTATTATTAATATCATAGTTATAAGTATTATAAATATTACTATTATTATTATTAATATTAGTATAATCATTCGTAGTAATGTGATTAATAAATTTATTATCATTATTATTAGCGTTATCATTGGTACTAGTATTATCATTTAAAATCTATTAGTATTATTACTAACATTATCATTACTAGTATTATTATTATTATGATTATGATTAAGATTATTATTATTAGATATTCATCAATATTGTTAGAATTATTATCGTTATCTATATTAAAATCAATAAAAGTATTTTTATTAAAAAATTTAGAATTATTAGTATTATTAATATAGGAATTTCTACTATCACTATAATTAAGATTAATATTATTATTATGAAAATAATCCAAATTATTTTCATTAATATTATTACTTGTATCATTTTATAATTATTAGTATTATTATTATCATTAACATAGGGATTATTATTAGTATTATCATTATTATTATTAATATTACAAAGTATCATTAATTGACTTATCAGTTAAACATTAATATTAGTAATACTGTATGATTACTGAAATTTCTATTAAAACTATTAAAAATTACCATTGTTATTAAAAGTATTATTTTTACTAAAACTATCTTTATTAACGTTATCAGTATTATCTATATCATTATTATTAAGATAATTACGAATACGAAAATAAAAGTATTAATGACGTTATTAAAGTTATAAGCACAAAAATAAAGATTATATATATAAATATATATTTACTACACATAACTTAACTATATTAATATATCTATATATAAATGAAAATATATATAATAAAACTTATTAATCTACTAAATAAATGAATTACATCACTAATAATAATACATTTTATTCGATCACAATTATGTGTATTAATGTATATACAAATGATATAGGTTCGTGAATCTGAGGCCAACTGTAGTGACCCGAACTTTTCCATGTTTATATATTAATTGAGATTGATATTTACATGATTAAATGTTTCCAACATGTTAAGCAATCAAACTTGTTAAGACTTGATTAATTGAAATATGTTTCATATAGACAATTGACCACCCAAGTTGACCGGTGATTCACGAACGTTAAAACTTGTAAAAACTATACAATGACATATATATGGTTATATATATAGTTAACATGTTTTTATTATAAGTATGTATCTCATTAGGTATTTTAACAATGAGTTATATACATAAAAATGAGACTATTAATTTAAGAAACTCGAAAACGATATATATAACGATTATCGTTATAACGACGTCTTACTAGGTACATATGAATCATATTAAGATATTGATACACTTGGTTAATTATGTTAAATGATAAGTAAATATATTATTAAGTGTATTAACAATGAAATACATATGTAAAAATAAGACTACTAACTTAATGATTTCGAAACGAGACATATATGTAACGATTATCGTTGTAACGACATTTAACTGTATATACATCATACTAGGATATATTATATATCATAATATCATGATAATATAATAATTTATCATCTCATTTGTTATAATAAACAATGGGTTAACAACATTCAACAAGATCGTTAACCTAAAGGTTTCAAAACAACATTTACATGTAATGACTAACGATGACTTAACGACTCAGTTAAAATGTATATACATGTAGTGTTTTAATATGTATTCATACACTTTTGAAAGACTTCAAGACACTTATCAAAATACTTCTACTTAACAAAAATTCTTACAATTACATCCTCGTTCAGTTTCATCAACAATTCTACTCGTATGCACCCGTATTCGTACTCGTACAATACACAGCTTTTAGATGTATGTACTATTGGTATATACACTCCAATGATCAGCTCTTAGCAGCCCATGTGAGTCACCTAAAACATGTGGGAACCATCATTTGGCAACTAGCATGAAATATCTCATAAAATTACAAAAATATGAGTAATCATTCATGACTTATTTACATGAAAACAAAATTACATATCCTTTATATCTAATCCATACACCAACGACCAAAAACACCTACAAACACTTTCATTCTTCAATTTTCTTCATCTAATTGATCTCTCTCAAGTTCTATCTTCAAGTTCTAAGTGTTCTTCATATATTTTACAAGTTCTAGTTACATAAAATCAAGAATACTTTCAAGTTTGCTAGCTCACTTCCAATCTTGTAAGGTGATCATCCAACCTCAAGAAATCTTTATTTCTTACAGTAGGTTATCATTCTAATACAAGGTAATAATCATATTCAAACTTTGGTTCAATTTCTATAACTATAACAATCTTATTTCAAGTGATGATCTTACTTGAACTTGTTTTCGTGCCATGATTCTGCTTCAAGAACTTCGAGCCATCCAAGGATCCGTTGAAGCTAGATCCATTTTTCTCTTTTCCAGTAGGTTTATCCAAGGAACTTAAGGTAGTAATGATGTTCATAACATCATTCGATTCATACATATAAAGCTATCTTATTCGAAGGTTTAAACTTGTAATCACTAGAACATAGTTTAGTTAATTCTAAACTTGTTCGCAAACAAAAGTTAATCCTTCTAACTTGACTTTTAAAATCAACTAAACACATGTTCTATATCTATATGATATGCTAACTTAATGATTTAAAACCTGAAAACACGAAAAACACCGTAAAACCGGATTTACGCCGTCGTAGTAACACCGCGGGCTGTTTTGGGTTAATTAATTAAAAACTATGATAAACTTTGATTTAAAAGTTGTTATTCTGAGAAAATGAGTTTTATTATGAACATGAAACTATATCCAAAAATTATGGTTAAACTCAAAGTGGAAGTATGTTTTCTAAAATGGTCATCTAGACGTCGTTCTTTCGACTGAAATGACTACCTTTACAAAAACGACTTGTAACTTATTTTTCCGACTATAAACCTATACTTTTTCTGTTTAGATTCATAAAATAGAGTTCAATATGAAACCATGGCAATTTTATTCACTCAAAACGGATTTAAAATGAAGAAGTTATGGGTAAAACAAGATTGGATAATTTTTCTCATTTTAGCTACGTGAAAATTGGTAACAAATCTATTCCAACCATAACTTAATCAACTTGTATTGTATATTATGTAATCTTGAGATACCATAGACACGTATACAATGTTTTGACCTATCATTTCGACACATCTATATATATTTCGGAACAACCATAGACACTCTATATGTGAATGTTGGAGTTAGCTATACAGGGTTGAGGTTGATTCCAAAATATATATAGTTTGAGTTGTGATCAATACTGAGATACGTATACACTGGGTCGTGGATTGATTCAAGATAATATTTATCGATTTATTTCTGTACATCTAACTGTGGACAACTAGTTATAGGTTACTAACGAGGACAGCTGACTTAATAAACTTAAAACATCAAAATATATTAAAAGTGTTGTAAATATATTTTGAACATACTTTGATATATATGTATATATTGTTATAGGTTCGTGAATCAACCAGTGGCCAAGTCTTACTTCCCGACGAAGTAAAAATCTGTGAAAGTGAGTTATAGTCCCACTTTTAAAATCTAATATTTTTGAGATGAGAATACATGCAGGTTTTATAAATGATTTACAAAATAGACACAAGTACGTGAAACTACATTCTATGGTTGAATTATCGAAATCGAATATGCCCCTTTTTATTAAGTCTGGTAATCTAAGAATTAGGGAACAGACACCCTAATTGACGCGAATCCTAAAGATAGATCTATCGGGCCCAACAAGCCCCATCCAAAGTACCGGATGCTTTAGTACTTCGAAATTTATATCATATCCGAAGGGTGTCCCGGAATGATGGGGATATTCTTATATATGCATCTTGTTAATGTCGGTTACCAGGTGTTCACCATATGAATGACTTTTATCTCTATGTATGGGATGTGTATTGAAATATGAAATCTTGTGGTCTATTATTATGATTTGATATATATAGGTTAAACCTATAACTCACCAACATTTTTGTTGACGTTTTAAGCATGTTTATTCTCAGGTGATTATTAAGAGCTTCCGCTGTCGCATACCTAAATAAGGACGAGATTTGGAGTCCATGTTTGTATGATATTGTGTAAAAACTGCATTCAAGAAACTTATTTTGTTGTAACATATTTGTATTGTAAACCATTATGTAATGGTCGTGTGTAAACAGGATATTTTAGATTATCATTATTTGATAATCTACGTAAAGCTTTTTAAACCTTTATTGATGAAATAAAGGTTATGGTTTGTTTTAAAATGAATGCAGTCTTTGAAAAACGTCTCATATAGAGGTCAAAACCTCGCAATGAAATCAATTAATATGGAACATTTTTAATCAATAAGAACGGGACATTTCACCAACCCTGCATTGTTTAGTTCCGTCGTATGCATATTTTTACTACAAAATATCGTATAGTGAGTTTCATTACTCCCTTTTTATATATATTTTTGTTACTCAGAATACATGCGCTGATTTTACAAATGTTTTACGAAATAGACACAAGTGATCAAAAACTACATTCTATGGCTGGATTATGAATATTGAATATCGCCCCTTTTTAGCTTGGTATCCTAATAATTAGGAAACAGGTATGGCCCCTAATTGACGCGAATCCTAAAGATAGATCTATGGACCTCGACAACTCTCATCTGGGGTACGGATGCTTTAGTACTTCGAGATTATTATTATTATACAGACGAGAGGTTCTGTTTGGGGATATTCTATGTATTAAAGTTAAGTCGGTTATCAAGCGTTCACCATATGAATGATTTTTAATTCGCGGGTTACGCGTGTTATTTTGTACTTGGGTTACGTGTACAATTAAATATATGAAATCTTGTGGTCTATTAAAATGATGGAAATGAATGTTTAATGAAATCACCAACCTTTGGGTTGACACTTGAAAGCATGTTTATTCTCAGGTATGAAAGAAATCTTCCGCTGTGCATTTGCTCATATTAGAGATATTACTTGGAGTCATTCATGACATATTTCAAAAGACGTTGCATTCGAGTCGTTGAGTTCATCAAGATTATTATTAAGTTAATTATAGTTGGATATATTATGAAATGGTATGCATGCCGTCAACTTTCGATGTAATGAAAGTTAGTATTTTAAAAACGAATGCAATGTTTGTAAAATGTATCATATAGAGGTCAAGTACCTCGCGATGTAACCAAATGTAATGTATTCGTCCAGATGGATTAGGACAGGTCATTAAAGTTGGTATCAGAGCGGTAGTCTTAGCGAACCAGGTCTTGCATTAGTGTGTCTAACTGATAATTGTTTAGAAGCATTAGTGAGTCTGGACTTCGACCGTGTCTGCATGTCAAAAGTTTTGCTTATCATTTCATGTCGAAAAATTACCTGCTTATCATTCTTAGTCTAGACACGTCTTACTGCATTGATTGCATGAATAGTGTATAGACAAAATTCATATCTTAGCGTATCTGTTAATTCATATCTTAGCGTATCTGTTACTGTAAACCTTGCCTGACATATTCCGTAAATTCCTCCGTAATCTACGAAATCTTTTGTTCTATATATATAGATATTCTATATAATTAGAATACCGTCGTATAGCCAGAAAATCATCTCATAAAAAAAATCCTTTATTCAATCGTACAAAATGGAATTCGTCATAAGTTCAAGTCCTTCGGATTCCGAAATGGAATCCCAATCAAGCTCCGAAAGCAGTGTGACCGGAATGGATCAACCAATCAGCCAACATCTATTCTAGATGAATTGGGGATGGGTTCATAGCCTCCTCAATTATTGGAGACAAGAAGAAGGTGATCACTTCCATCCACCATATTGCCCTCTTGGCGAAGAACCTGAAGCACTTATCGGCGAACCTGTCTGAAACACTATTTTCTCTCTCATTTCCAGAGTATCTCGTTACGATTATATACTACATCAAATTCTAGATTTTATTTATCCGCTCGTCCGAACCGACAATCACCCTAGTGTAATAGAAGAAGTCAACGAGCTTCGCGCTCAGGTGGTGGCTTTGGAGAATATGGTGCAAAGGTTACAAACACCAGCAGCAACATCGGCAGCATAAACAGTACCACCATCAGCAACACCAACAGTACCATCACCACCATCAACAGCAACATCCGCATCCCACGCCTCAACATCTCATTCTGTACGTCGAGTATAATCATCGTTCTACATGACGTTCTACATTATTTATCTTCGTTCTACATGATGATTATGTAATCTCTAATGTTTTAGAGATTATGTACTTTAATTCTAACCGAAAAGCAAATGAGTTTAATGTTATATTAACTCATTAAATCCATAATTACATCTGTAGAAAATATATATGTATATATGTTTTCATAAAGATTGTAATTAAAAATTCTTTTGTACAAACTGTTAATGGTGAAAATATTTTAACGGGTAGGTAATACCCGAGGAATATTTAGATTTCACATTAATAAATTACACTGTACATTATTCGAAGTTGATTCGACAGTCACTCACTATCCTACTTACAACCACCGATATACGTATCCGTTCACCGCAGAATAACCATTTTCATTCAATTTCATATTTGGATTTTGATTTACCAGAATCCAACAAGTGGCATAATGAAGAAAACATTGGACAAAATAAAATTTGTTAGAAACAAACAAATTAACTATGAGAAATTTTGTTAATAATTCATGCTAACTGTTCATAGCTAACTGATTACATTTTATTTATCGTAATTTTATTATCGCAATTTATATTCTCGCAATTTTATTTATCGTCATTTAATTTCTGTTATTTAATTTACGCACTTTAAATATCGGGACACGTATACAAGGTTTTGACATATCATATCGACGCATCTATATATATTATTTGGAATAACCATAGACACTCTATATGCGGTGATGATCGAGTTAGCTATACAGGGTTGAGGTTGATTCCGAAATAATATATATACTTTGAGTTGTGATCGAGTCTAAGACATGTATACAATGGGTCACGATACGTAGTAATTAATTCGAATATTATATATTAAAATATATGAATTATTGAATTGCTAACTATTGACTACAAACTGTGGACTACCAACATTGGACAATTAAAATGAATTAAAATATTGATTATAACATATGAAACTAAATAATTCTTCAAGTTTGCCACTTGATTTCATCTTAAACCTCACTTGTATATTGACGATTACAATCTGCGTTCAAACCTTTCATGATTCTTGAAAACACCTCAATCGAGAGGATGAACCAACCACACTTCATCTATGGAAGAAAAGATTGATGTATATAGTTATACACCAGAAAACACTCAGAACCTGAGTAAACGTTGAACACGTATCTGTGCTAGCTCCTTTGGCGTTGTTATTACCGGAAATAACTTTGCAACCTCTTTCCAAATTAGTCAATTTTGTCACAGCTCCAGCAAAAATCAACTTCGACTTTTCATTCAAATTAGCCTTATTATAACCTTGTTATATAAGTTGCCTTTCGTCATCGTTACCGGGAAACTGTTTATATTCTACCACATTAGCAGAAACTTATCAGCAACTTCATTACTCATCGGCTTAAGTCTCTCTGAAGAATCATTATATTTGTTCATTAAAACCCTATCATATACTCATCCGCATATTGTAACAAGAATTGC
Organism: Rutidosis leptorrhynchoides; assembly: GCF_046630445.1. Taxonomy (NCBI): domain Eukaryota; kingdom Viridiplantae; phylum Streptophyta; class Magnoliopsida; order Asterales; family Asteraceae; genus Rutidosis; species Rutidosis leptorrhynchoides. Next base: position 650,959,254 of record NC_092334.1, on the reverse strand, counting down.
CATACCAATTACCAGAAAATCAGCAAGCAGTACTTTGAAAAATCGCAGCATGTCTACATCAACAGATATACATATAACATTCATCTATTAGAATTATGATTCTCCATTCTGAAATTCTGAAAAGCACTCAGTCTAAGAATCAATACTTCGAATTTTGAAAATTCCTGATGAAGCAGCAAAAACTGTAAACGACCTTAACAGTCGAAAGTTTGATGATAAAGAAGGATATGTTGGAAAAGCTCAAAAGAAAATTTGGTACTGAAAAACGAATTGAGCAAATCATGAAGGAGGCTGTGGACAAATCACAAAGACTAAACCTGCCTTCAAAGAATCCTGATGATACTGTTTCTGATGAAATCTTTAGCGAATACCTTACTCCTTAATCGCTCTAAATCATCGTGAATGAATTTCTTCATCACAATTTAATTCTGAAATTCTAAGATATCATCGTATCTCTATTTATTAATATCCTCAATATTTCTGAAGATATTTTCATAAATATTCTTGTCCGATATTAATTATCTCTCCGCTCTATCTGTGTTATATCGTAAAAAAAACTGTTTTAGTTTCTAAAGTTCTGAAAAATTCGAATTTGAATTATGAATGATTTTGAAGTAGTGTTGGAAATTGATGCATGAGTTAGTATAATATAATGACACTTGATCAACGTGATTATATTACAGTAAGTCATGCTGAGTTTCTAATGAAACGTGATAATTCACAGACCATACCGTCATCATGTGCCATGTTACACGACTCTTGTATTCTATTTAACCTCTAAAATATTAAGAAAATTTTTCTTGATGATTCGGTCTTTTCTGAGGTATTCTGGTAATTTGACAAATCAATATCATGTCATTACAATTTCCTTCTTAGAACATTAACTATGTTCATTCCGAAATTCATATCTACAAATTTTGGACCATTACATGCGGTGCTTAAGGGTTAGAAAAGAAAACAAAAGAATAAAGCTCTGAAATAGAAATTGAAGTATAAATCGCAGCAAATAGGAGAGAGCATTAACTGTGGATGACAATGATTATTGAAGACAGAAGCAGGGACTTTGAAATATAAGGAAAGATATAGAACCCAACAACAACCCAGAAATTACAAACCATATATATCGATGCATATAGCAATACAAAGAGACGGGAGAACTAAAAACACTATAAAACTAAGAGTATAGTAGAAGTAAATAGATTCTTCCGGCGGTAGATGAAAAAGAAGAATGACAGATATGAAAGTTAGAAATATATCAAGAAGCAGAACTGGATGAGGCATATTGATGAAAGATTTAAAATATGAATTGAGGGAGGAAGAATAGAAGGTGTGAGCTGGGGGAATAAGGAAACAAAGAGGGTGGATATATAGTAAAAATATCCGACAGGGCAATCAAAGCAGATCATCGCAGTTAATTAAAGAGATCCTAATTTCCTTAAATCTCGAAGAATCAGATCTTATAAGTTTCCAAGATTTTCTTTTGAATCCCTTGAATTCTGGAAATTCAACCGTGACTACGTCATTGGTTAAGACGAACATGCATTTACTCATTTCATTCTTTTGTGATAGCTTCACTCGTACTCATCGAGTAATCGAATTATCTTAGCCATATTACTCAACAGTAATAAAACTCTATTTATCAGCTCATATTCGTCATGAAAACATTTTTATCGCTAGCCATGATGATCCCACTCAAATTTCGGGACGAAATTTCTTTAACGGGTAGGTACTGTGACGACCCGAAAATTTCCAACCAAATTTAAACTCAATCTTTAAATGATTTCGACACGATAAGCAGAGTTTATAATATTGAGTCTCAAAATTTTTGAACTATCTCATGAAAATATTTGACCTTCGACTATTCCCGACGATTCACGAACAATTGTATGTAAATAAAAATGTAAATATATATATATATATATATATATATATATATAATAATTTGAAATAATAGAAAATAATTTAATCATTTGAAATGAAAATGTAAAGTAATATATAAAATAATAAAGTTGTGCTTAAAATAAATATGTATATATATATATATATATATATATATATATATATATATATATATATATATATATATATAAATGTAAGTCTTTGTAATAAATTGAAATTCTATAATATAATTTAAACACTAGAATTAATTATGTAAAATAAGATACAAAACTATTAAGTGTAATTTAAAATGAATCTATAGATAAATATATGATCTTATGTATAATTATTTTCATATGTAATATATATAAATAGTCAATATATGTTATTATATATATATAATAGATAGTTGTTAAGTATTACATAGTTAATAATATGTAATATAAACATATTAAAATTTCTTATAAGTTAAAATATTAAATGTTCGATAAATGTTATCATATGATATATGATTATTAAATGTTACATAGTTAATAAGAGATAATATTAACATATTAAACTTACTTATAAATTAAATATATAAATACTATATCATGTACATTAAAATAAATATTAATAGTAATATCAGTATTAATAATATTATTATATATAACATATAAATATGAAATTTGTTATGTAGAGTTGTTATATTATCATTATCAATTTTATTGATAAACATTAATATTATTATGATTAATGTTAATATTATTGTTAAAATTATTAAGATTGTTATATTACATACTAGGATAATAAATTATAAATAATTAAATATATATATGTCCATTCCTTTCCACTTTATACTTCCCTTTCCTTCTTCTGTATACTCGTGATTTCCATCTCTATCTATTCTATTTATTTTTTTATTTTTTTGTTTCTCTCGTTTGTCCTCCTGGATGCTGTCGAGGCATATTTTTTTTTTGTTTAAATAAATCGAACAATTCGCTCTTTCAGTCATTCAAATCCCATTTTCACTATCAATAACAATTACAACTTTCTTTTACTGAATCAAAGTTTTTTTATTTTTTTTACCGATAACTTGTGTTCTTGACAAATTATACCATAATTCGATTCCGACTATCATTTAAAAATTTAAAAGTGCGGTCTTATTAGGAATCATCCAAGCAATCTTTCTGCAAAACCTCAGGTCTCAATTTGCTTTATTGAATTCAAATTTACGAGTCAAAGTTTTTTTTCAAAAAGTCAAACATATGAACAAAGATCAAATTCGAGTTTGTTTTTTATGTTTCGAGTTAATTAACAATTCTAATAGTTTCTACATATGATTATCAAACTATTTCATGTTATAACCATAGTCCATTACGCGTTCAAAGTCAAAAATCAATTTTTTTTTTGTTTATAAGCTGCGACAGCAGCTTCTTCCTGTTAATTTTTTTATATTTTTTTTCAATTCATTTAAACACAACTATATTTCGCTGGTTGTTATAAGCCTTCAACCAAAATTAAATTTCGTTATCTTGATTGCATCTTTTTTGTCGATGGTGAATGAAGAAGAAGATGATGATATTATAAAAAGGAAAAACGGGTTATATTATTTTTGGGAGGGATTAATTTCAGAAAGAAAGAAATGGAGGAGTGGTGTTGGGAGTTTGTGTGTGAGCTTGAGGTCTCGGGTTCGAACCCGACTTGTAGCGTACATTCTTTTTAATGCATTTTTGAGGTAGTTTTCTATACTAAAATTATCATTATTTTTATTATTATTAAGTATTACTAATTAGTATTATTGTTATTGTTATTATTATTGTCATTGTTATCGTTATGATTGTTATTACTAGTGTTACAATTATTATTATTATTAATATCATAGTTATAAGTATTATAAATATTATTATTATTAATATGATAGTTATAAGTATTATAAATATTACTATTATTATTATTAATAATATTAGTATAATCATTCGTAGTAATGTGATTAATAAATTTATTATCATTATTATTAGCGTTATCATTGGTACTAGTATTATCATTTAAAATCTATTAGTATTATTACTAACATTATCATTACTAGTATTGTTATTATTATGATTATGATTAAGATTATTATTATTAGATATTCATCAATATTGTTAGAATTATTATCGGTATATATATTAAAATTAATAAAAGTATTTTTATTAAAAAATTTAGAATTATTAGTATTATTAATATAGGAATTTCTACTATCACTATAATTAAGATTAATATTATTATTATGAAAATAATCCAAATTATTTTCATTAATATTATTACTTGTATCATTTTATAATTATTAGTATTATTATTATCATTAACATAGGGATTATTATTAGTATTATCATTATTATTATTAATATTACAAAGTATCATTAATCGACTTATCAGTTAAACATTAATATTAGTAATACTGTATGATTACTGAAATTTCTATTAAAACTATTAAAAATTACCATTGTTATTAAAAGTATTATTTTTACTAAAACTATCTTTATTAACGTTATCAGTATTATCTATATCATTATTATTAAGATAATTACGAATACGAAAATAAAAGTATTAATGACGTTATTAAAGTTATAAGCACAAAAATAAAGATTATATATATAAATATATATTTACTACACATAACTTAACTATATTAATATATCTATATATAAATGAAAATATATATAATAAAACTTATTAATCTACTATATAAATGAATTACATCACTAATAATAATACATTTTATTCGATCACAATTATGTGTATTAATGTATATACAAATGATATAGGTTCGTGAATCTGAGGCCAACCCTGCATTGTTTAGTTCCGTCGTATGCATATTTTTACTACAAAATATCGTATAGTGAGTTTCATTACTCCCTTTTTATATATATTTTTGGGACTGAGAATACATGCGCTGATTTTACAAATGTTTTACGAAATAGACACAAGTGATCAAAAACTACATTCTATGGCTGGATTATGAATATTGAATATCACCCCTTTTTAGCTTGGTATCCTAATAATTAGGAAACAGGTATGGCCCCTAATTGACGCGAATCCTAAAGATAGATCTATGGACCTCGACAAGTCCCATCTGGGGTACGGATGCTTTAGTACTTCGAGATTATTATTATTATACAGACGAGAGGTTCTGTTTGGGGATATTCTATGTATTAAAGTTAAGTCGGTTATCAAGCGTTCACCATATGAATGATTTTAATTCGCTGGTTACGCGTGTTATTTTGTACTTGGGTTACGTGTACAATTAAATATATGAAATCTTGTGGTCTATTAAAATGATGGAAATGAATGTTTAATGAACTCACCAACCTTTTGGTTGACACTTGAAAGCATGTTTATTCTCAGGTATGAAAGAAATCTTCCGCTGTGCATTTGTTCATATTAGAGATATTACTTGGAGTCATTCATGACATATTTCAAAAGACGTTGCATTCGAGTCGTTGAGTTCATCAAGATTATTATTAAGTCAATTGTAGTTGTATATATTATAAAATGGTATGCATGCCGTCAACTTTTGATGTAATGAAAGTTTGTCTTTTAAAAACGAATGCAATGTTTGTAAAATATATCATATAGAGGTCAAGTACCTCGCGATGTAACCAAATGTAATGTATTCGTCCAGATAGATTATGACGGGTCATTAAAGTTGGTATCAGAGCGGTGGTCTTAGCGAACCAGGTCTTGCATTAGTATGTCTAACTGATAGTTGTTTAGATGCATTAGTGAGTCTGGACTTCGACCGTGTCTGCATGTTAAAAGTTTTGCTTATCATTTCATGTCGAAAAATTACCTGCTTATCATTCTTAGTCTAGACACGTCTTACTGCATTGATTGCATGAATAGTGTATAGACAAAATTCATATCTTAGCGTATCTGTTAATTCATATCTTAGCGTATCTGTTACTGTAAACCTTGCCTGACATATTTTGTAAATTCCTCCGTAATCAACGAAATCTTTTGTTCTATATATATAGATATTCTATATAATTAGAATACCATCGGATAGCCAGAAAATCATCTCATAAAAAAAATCCTTTATTCAATTGTACAAAATTGAATTCGTCATCAGTTCAAGTCCTTCGGATTCCGAAATGGAATCCCAATCAAGCTCCGAAAGCAGTGTGACCGGAATGGATCAACCAATCAGCCATCATCTATTCTGGATGAATTGGGTATGGGTTCATAGCCTCCTCAATTATTGGAGACAAGAAGAAGGTGATCCCTTCCATCCACCACATTGCCCTCTTGGCGAAGAACCTGAAGCACTTACCGGCGAACCTGTCCGAAACACTATTTTCTCTCTCATTTCCAGAGTATCTCGTTACAATTATATACTACATCAAATTCTAGATTTTATTTATCCGCTCGCCCGAACCGACAATCACCCCAGTGTAATAGAAGAAGTCAACGAGCTTCGCGCTCAGGTAGTGGCTTTGGAGAATATGGTGCAAAGGTTACAAACACCAGCAGCAACACCGGCAGCATAGAAAGTACCACCATCAGCAACACCAACAGTACCATCACCACCATCAACAGCAACATCCGCATCCCATGCCTCAACATCTCATTCTGTACCTCGAGTATAATCATCGTTCTACGTGACGTTCTACAATATTTATCTTCGTTCTACATGATGATTATGTAATCTCTAATGTTTTAGAGATTATGTACTCTAATTCTAACCGAAAAGCAAATGAGTTTAATGTTATATTAACTCATTAAATCCATAATTACATCTGTAGAAAATATATATGTATATATGTTTTCATAAAGATTGTAATTAAAAATTCTTTTGTACAAACTGTTAATGGTGAAAATATTTTAACGGATAGGTAATACCCGAGGAATATTTAGATTTCACATTAATAAATTACACTGTACATTATTCGAAGTTGATTCAACAGTCACTCACTATCCTACTTACAACCACCGATATACGTATCCGTTCACTGCAGAATAGCCATTTTCATCCAATTTCATATTTGGATTTTGATTTACCAGAATCCAACAAGTGGCATAATGAAGAAAACATTGGACAAAATAAAATTTGTTAGAAACAAACAAATTAACTATGAGAAATTTTGTTAATAATCCACTCTAACTGTTCCTAGCTAACTGTTCATAGCTAACTGACTACATTTTATTTATCGCAATTTTATTATCGCAATTTATATTCTCTCAATTTTATTTATCGTCATTTAATTTCTGTTATTTACTTTACGCACTTTAAATATCGGGACACGTATACAAGGTTTTGACATATCATATCGACGCATCTATATATATTATTTGGAATAACCATAGACACTCTATATGCGGTAATGATCGAGTTAGCTATACAGGTTGAGGTTGATTCCGAAATAATATATATACTTTGAGTTGTTATCGAGTCTGAGACATGTATACAATGGGTCACGATACGTAGTAATTAATTCGAATATTATATATTAAACTATATGAATTATTGAATTGCTAACTATGGACTACAAACTCAAAGTATATATATTATTTGGAATAACCATAGACACTCTATATGCGGTAATGATCGAGTTAGCTATACAGGTTGAGGTTGATTCCGAAATAATATATATACTTTGAGTTGTTATCGAGTCTGAGACATGTATACAATGGGTCACGATACGTAGTAATTAATTCGAATATTATATATTAAACTATATGAATTATTGAATTGCTAACTATGGACTACAAACTGTGGACTACCAACAGGGGACAATTAAAATGAATTAAAATATTGATTATAACATATGAAACTAAATAATTCTTCAAGTTTGCCACTTGATTTCATCTTAAACCTCACTTGTATCTTGACGATTACAATCTGCGTTCAAACCTTTCATGATTCTTGAAAACACCTCAATCGAGAGGATGAACCAACCACACTTCATCTATGGAATAAAAGATTGATATATATAGTTATACACCTGAAAACACTCAGAACCTGAGTAAACGTTTAACCCGTATCTGTGCTAGCTCCTTTGGCGTTGTTATTACCGGAAATAACTTTGCAACCTCTTTCCAAATTAGTCAATTTTGTCACAGCTCCAGCAAAAATCAACTTCGAATTTTCATTCAAATTAGCCTTATTATAACCTTGTTATATAAGTTGTCTTTCGTCATCGTTACCGGGAAACTGTTTATATTCTACCACATTAGCAGAAACTTATCAGCAACTTCATTACTCGTCGGCTTAAGTCTCTCTGAAGAATCATTATATTTGTTCATTAAAACCCTATCATATACTCATCTGCATATTGTAACAAGAATTGCCATACCAATTACCAGAAAATCAGCAAGCAGTACTTTGAAAACTCGCAGCATGTCTACATCAACAGATATACATATAACATTCATCTATTATAATTATGATTCTCCATTCTGAAATTCTGAAAAGCACTCAGTCTAAGAATCAATACTTCGAATTTTGAAAATTCCTGATGAAGCAGCAAAACCTGTAAACGACCTTAACAGTCGAAAGTTTGATGATAAAGAAGGATATGTTGGAAAAGCTCAAAAGAAAATTTGGTACTGAAAAACGAATTGAGCAAATCATGAAGGAGGCTGTGGACAAATCACAAAGACTAAACCTGCCTTCAAAGAATCCTGATGATACTGTTTCTGATGAAATCTTTAGCGAATACCTTACTCCTTAATCGCTCTAAATCATCGTGAATGAATTTCTTCATCACAATTTAATTCTGAAATTCTAAGATATCATCGTATCTCTCTTTATTAATATCCTCAATATTTCTGAAGATATTTTCATAAATATTCTTGTCCGATATTAATTATCTCTCCGCTCTATCTGTGTTATATCGTAAAAGAAACTGTTTTAGTTTCTAAAATTCTGAAAAATTCGAATTTGAATTATGAATGATTTTGAAGTAGTGTTGGAAATTGATGCATGAGTTAGTATAATATAATGACACTTGATCAACGTGATTATATTACAGTAAGTCATGCTGAGTTTCTAATGAAACGTGATGATTCACAGACCATACCGTCATCATGTGCCATGTTACACGACTCTTGTATTCTATTTAACCTCTAAAATATCAAGAAAATTTTTCTTGATGATTCGGTCTTTTCCGAGGTATTCTGGTAATTTGAAAAATCAAGATCATGTCATTACAATTTTCTTCTTAGAACATTAACTATGTTCATTCCGAAATTCATATCTACAAATTCTGGACCATTACATGCGGTGCTTAAGGGCAAGAAAAGAAAACAAAAGAATAAAGCTCCGAAATAGAAATTGGAGTATAAATCGCAGCAAATATGAGAGAGCATTAACTGTGGATGACAATGATTATTGAAGACAGAAGCAGGGACTTTGAAATATAAGGAAAGATATAGAACCCAACAACAACCCAGAAATTACAAACCATATATATCGATGCATATAGCAATACAAAGAGACGGGAGAACTAAAAACACTATAAAACTAAGAGTATAGTAGAAGTAAATAGATTCTTCCGGCGGTAGATGAAAAAGAAGAATGACAGATATGAAAGTTAGAAATATATCAAGAAGCAGAACTGGATGAGGCATATTGATGAAAGATTTAAAATATGAATTGAGGGAGGAAGAATAGAAGGTGTGAGCTGTGGGAATAAGGAAACAAAGAGGGTGGATATATAGTAAAAATATCCGACAGGGCAATCAAAGCAGATCATCGCAGTTAATTAAAGAGATCCTAATTTCCTTAAATCTCGAAGAATCATATCTTATAAGTTTCCAAGATTTTCTTTTGAATCCCTTGAATTCTGGAAATTCAACCGTGACTACGTCATTGGTTAAGACGAACATGCATTTACTCATTTCATTCTTTTGTGATAGCTTCACTCGTACTCATCGAGTAATCGAATTATCTTAGCCATATTACTCAACAGTAATAAAACTATATTTATCAGCTCATATTCGTCATGAAAACATTTTTATCGCTAGCCATGATGATCCCACTCAAATTTCGGGACGAAATTTCTTTAACGGGTAGGTACTGTGACGACTCGAAAATTTCCAACCAAATTTAAACTTAATCTTTAAATGATTTCGACACGATAAGCAGAGTCTGTAATGTTGAGTCTCAAAATTTTTGAACTATCTCATGAAAATATTTGACCTTCGACTATTCCCGACGATTCACGAACAATTGTATGTAAATAAAAATGTATATATATATATATATATATATATATATATATATATATATATATATATATATATATATATGTATATATATATAAAATTTCAATATATATATATATATATATATATATATATATATATATATATATATATATATATATATATATATATATATATATATGTAAGCCTTTGTAATAAATTGAAATTCTATAATATAATTTAAACACTAGAATTAAATATGTAAAATAAGATACAAAACTATTAAGTGTAATTTAAAATGAATCTATAGATAAATATATGATCTTATGTATAATTATTTTCATATGTAATATATATAAATAGTCAATATATGTTATTATATATATAATAGATAGTTGTTAAGTATTACATAGTTAATAATATGCAATATAAACATATTAAAATTTCTTATAAGTTAAAATATTAAATGTTCGATAAATGTTATCATATGATATATGATTATTAAATGTTACATAGTTAATAAGAGATAATATTAACATATTAAACTTACTTATAAATTAAATATATAAATACTATATCACGTACATTAAAATAAATATTAATAGTAATATCAGTATTAATAATATTATTATATATAACATATAAATATGAAATTTGTTATGTAGAGTTGTTATATTATCATTATCAATTTTATTGATAAACATTAATATTATTATGATTAATGTTATTATTATTGTTAAAATTATTAAGATTGTTATATTACATACTAGGATAATAAATTATAAATAATTAAATATATATATGTCCATTCCTTTCCACTTTATACTTCTCTTTCCTTCTTCTGTATACTCGTGATTTCCATCTCTATCTATTCTATTTATTTATTTATTTTTTGTTTCTCTCGTTTGTCCTCCTGGATGCTGTCGAGGCATATTTTTTTTTTGTTTAATTAAATCGAACAATTCGCTCTTTCAGTCATTCAAATCCCATTTTCACTATCAATAACAATTACAACTTTCTTTTACTGAATCAAAGTTTTTTTTTTTTTTTTACCGATAACTTGTGTTCTTGACAAATTATACCATAATTCGATTTCGACTATCATTTAAAAATCTAAAAGTGCGGTCTTATTAGGAATCATCCAAGCAATCTTTCTGCAAAACCTCAGGTCTCAATTTGCTTTATTGAATTCAAATTTACGAGTCAAAGTTTTTTTTTCAAAAAGTCAAACATATGAACAAAGATCAAATTCGAGTTTGTTTTTGATGTTTCGAGTTAATTAGCAATTCCAGTAGTTTCTACATATGATTATCAAACTATTTCATGTTATAACCATAGTCCATTACGCGTTCAAAGTCAAAAATCATTTTTTTTTGTTTATAAGCTGCGACAGCAGCTTCTTCCTGTTATTTTTTTTATATTTTTTTTCAATTCATTTAAACACAACTATATTTCGCTGGTTGTTATAAGCCTTCAACCAGAATTAAATTTCGTTATCTTGATTGCATTTTTTTTGTCGATGGTGAATGAAGAAGAAGATGATGATATTATAAAAAGGGAAAACGGGTTATATTATTTTTGGGAGGGATTAATTTCAGAAAGAAAGAAATGGAGGAGTGGCGTTGGGAGTTTGTGTGTGAGCGTGAGGTCTCGGGTTCGAACCCGGCTTGTAGCGTACATTCTTTTTAATGCATTTTTGAGATAGTTTTCTATACTAAAATTATCATTATTTTTATTATTATCACTACAAGAAAAATGCTCCTATAGGACCCCCAGTTTGGTCATATAAAGCCACTTTATAGGACCTTTGGGCTTGATAGAACCTACCAATATGGGTTGTATCTAACGCGGTCGTATAAAGTATAGAAACTAAAAAGTGTCTAAAATGTAATAAGATTATAAAACTAATAATTCATATCCTGTAATATAATTAACAACCACACAGAAAAGTCCTAAAAGTACATATTAAGTGACTTTTTTTTTAAAAAATTGAGACATATAAAAAGGTCCCAAAATTAAAAATAAATTACGTTAGTACCAACAAAGAGGTCCTATTTAAATTTTATATTTCGTAAGGACTAACAAAAGTGGTCCCATTATTATGTTGGTATCCAAATAAGAGTCGTATTATATAAAAAAAAAAAAAATACATTAGTACCAATAAAAAAGGTCCTAATATGACAATATAATAATTTAGTTGAAAAAAAAGTCCTAATATGCACAAATGTTATTTTAGTACCACATAAAAGGTCCTAATATAATGATTTTCAATGTTAGTACCACAAAAAAAGTCCTAATATTTATATATAGTAAACCTTAAAACCCCAAAATGGGTCCTAAATCCTAATATATAAAAATATTTACTTTAGTACCATGAAAATGAGTCCTAATATAATGATATTATATCAAGTTTATTATGACATAATTATACGTCCTATCAAGTCATCGTAGTTCCGAATCCGGTTTGGATATTCGAATCCGATTCGAATATTAGTTTCCGATTCAGATATTCAGATCCAGTTAAATTTCCGGAATCGGTTCAGGCCTTTGGGTCCAGTTTGAATAATCGGATCCAAATCAGATATTCGGGTGGGGTTCGGTTAATCAGGTCCGGTTCCAATATTCGAATTCGGTTTGGACACCCAATTAATAATTAATAATTAATAATTAATAATTTATACTAAAAACCAAATATGAAATAATACATAATTATATTTTAATAAAGTAATCTCAAAACATAAACATCACTATACATAAAAAAAAAAAAAAAAAAAAAAAAAAAAAAAAGTTCATCAATAATCCAACATATAAAGACTTCGATTTAAATTTGACAAGAATGTAAAATCAACGACAAGCAATGCATAACGTATTCGGTTAGCATCAGTCTTTATCAATCATCGCGTACCACCTACAAACAAATCATCCATGTGTAAGTATAAAGGTGCCCGTTATAAATATTAAGCTTAATTATTACAAGTTTAACCAAGGACATACCTAGATAAACGTATAAGGGGTGCGTCATTAACTGTATCAAATAAACCAAATGGCCTAAGAAATATTTTATTTTTTTCATGGCCACTTCCAAGCTCTAAAACCCCAATTTACTTAGTTTGATCCCACCCTGAAAAAAAAAGCTAGGGGCTGCACCAAAATATAGGGTGCAACAAATATATGTTCAATATCCAAAACGAAATAAGACATCACAAAACCAAACATCAAACTTACCGTCATATTGAGAGTCGAGATCAGTGTACCAGTTATCCTGCATCAAGACAGCTACAAAAGTAGTAATAGCAATTTTAGGTAAAAATAGTCTAGAAACTAACAATTGTGTTAAGTAGTAACAATCACACACACATGTCCAAATCTTTAACTCTAGACAAATTTTCAAAACAGCAGAAGGCTTACCTCACAATGGCACGTGTTGATACGTTTCTACAACAATTGCCACGAAAACAGTAGAAACCAATGTTCAAAACCAATGTTCTGCACATTACATCAGCAATAAACAAGATCATATGTGCGAAATATAACATTCAAATTAACATATGAATTAATTAATTTATTTGAGACTGGGTACATACCTTACATCGATGTCAAACTAATAAGTATGCTTAACAAGACAAATCATGTGATCCCGAGAATATAAGTGTGCCTAACGACAGAATCTTAATCGTGGCAACCGAGTAGCAAGATTCATGGTTGACATACAACCAGCAGATTGACCATATTATAGAGTAATATCATCTTGCTTAATACTCTAACTCTCTTACAAACACTTGTATGCAGCTTCAATATATGCAAATGTGTTATGCTCATTTGGCTGCTCAAACATGTCATACAATTAGAATTTAAAATCACAATTATTTTGATTTATCTCAAACAATAAAGCCAATCATTACTTGGTGAGGCTATATCATGTTCCATAGAGCATTTATTTCCATCTAATGATAGTTTTTCCTTCAAATTAATAGATTTGAATCGAGTTCCAATATGCCTTGAAATAGTCCGAGGTACTATATTTTATTGCATTAGGTATGAGATATATAATATATATTAATATTAATATTAATATAACGACGATGCAGACTGTAGGCAGATGGAGTGCGGGAGAATGTTCCAGAGATTAAGTGAGCGTAGAAAAAGATGAAAATACCCTTTAAAATATTATATTGTGGTGAACAGTAAAACCTTTTGCTCTGATGATATATAGAGTAATATAGATCTTATAAAAATATTCTATCATTGAGAATTAAGTATGCTGGTTAGAATTCCATTGTACTAGATTATTATAAGGAAAATGAATCTGATGTCCAAAGAAGAAAGGCCATTTATTCTTTAAAAATGTTTGGAACTTTCCCATACGTCTACCGTTTCTTAAACATTGAGATACAGATATACAAACAAACAACAACAACAAAACCCAATACCACATAAGCGGTGTATGAGAGAGGTGAGATGTAGACAATCATTCCCCTATCCTAGAATAAAGAAAAGTCATTTCTCCACCCAGAGTGAAAACACTATCAAAAGTAGAAAGTAGAGAAAGTCATCCCTCTCGCTATTCGACGGATAGGGAGATTGCTTCCGAGTGGACCTTCGGCCAATAAGTAGGAAAAAAAATTTAAAAATATAAAATTGAGACGCCATGAAAATGGTAAAATCAAATTTCCATGCGTTTTAAGAGTCAGTCAAGTCGCCAATAAATCGACGCTTGTTGTCGACGGATAAAGAGATTTCTTGAACAAATTTAAGAGTATGTTTATGTTTATGTTTCTAGACACATATATTAACACAATTATGTTTATATTTATGGATTTCTTGTATATTAACACATAATTTTGAAATTTATTGTTTAAATGTATGGAAGTTGCAGAATACGATTACTCGCTCTAAAGTCCCGACCGATTACTCCCCGAGTAGCAATTTTTGTAACCTTGGCACCATAATTATAAGATTAACAATAATTTTGAAATTTATAGTTCTTGGTCAATGTTGTAAAACTAACTAATTCGGCAAAGGAACACCCGTTCCTACCTCAGGGTTCAGTCACCACCGGCCATGAAGAGACCATAATTATAAGATTAACAAAAAGGTTTCAAGTAAGAAGATATAAATCTAGTTGAAAAAGATCATATAACTATAGCTTTAAGGACCACTGCACGGTTAAAACTGACCTTGCAATTTGGCCTAGCAGAATAAAAACTGCAGTCAAAGAATCTTCAGTGACATAAACTTCCAATAGTTTCAACAAATGATTGATAATGTTCTCACAAACCCAGCCCCAGCTCATCTTAGATGCCACAAACTCCAATAAGGACAGAACGTCACTTAAATCAGACAACGTATCATCAGACTCTGTAATCAATTTGTATGTCGTCATCGCATATTTGTCCATCTGGCAGTTACCAAGCCTCTTCAAGAGAAACGATGCGAGTTCTTCCATTGATACTGCACCATCGAAAAACGGACACTTGGTACACGGACGAAAGCCCGATGACAGATTATCGCTCTCAAAGTAGCAAGTAGGTAACCAGAGATTTAATCGAGGTCATTATTAAGCTGTTTTCATCATCGGCTAACAACTTGTCTCCTCATACATAAGCAAACAAGTGAAGAATTGTCAAGTTTGAAGAACAGGTGGTAACGGAAACGGCGTAAGATGCCTCACATATAGAATTAATGCGATCGTAAGCTGCACATACAGATGCTAAAAGAACTGCCCCAAGTAACAACTGATGCAATGGAGCTTCAGTTTCATCAGTGCAGGCCATCACCTTTTTTGTAATAATAAAATTTTGTTATTAAAGAGATAAGTTCATCTAAGTCAACTGGTTGTGTGAACACCGTCTTTGTCTCTACATCAGACATCACTTTCTTGTATATTAACACATGCAGATATACAAAGTTCATCTAACTAATAAAAGCAAAGCTTTTTTACCTGTCAATAAAAAAGAAACACTTACAATCCTAAGTTTAGCAACTTCTTTGTTGACCCTGTTAAAGTCTTTCCACATCTGTTTTAGCTCAAATGTACCTGTGAATGAAGAATGATCCTAAACATTACAAATAGCTCGCCACTTATGTACCTCATACGTGTAAAACTAAAACAACGAATCACAAAAGTAATGGGAAAAACAACTTACATAGTCGCAACTCAGTTTCGAGATGAATAATTTCATCCACAATTTCCACGCTCCCCAAACTGACGACGCTGCGATTTGTGTATCTTTTTTGGAACAAAGCTCTTTTCCTCCCTAAATAGATTTATGTCCAACATGTTGCCTCTTTGTTTCTAGTAAGATCAACCTGCCAATGATTTTAAAGTTAAAATGCACACACCCATTACAACACCACTTGATAAAACAGGACCCAAACATAAACCTTAAATAAAATGAACAAGTCGTGCAGGTTGACCTAACCACATGTCATCGGAGAATCAATCACTCGTGATTTAACTAATCACTTCTGGATAATACATTTTTTGATCTGGTAGCCATGATTGACTCCATAGTTTTATCAAGTTTCTTAAGTGTTTCAAATGAAACTAGCCCTGTACATATAACTTGTAAATATTCTTAAGCTAATACTGCGTAGTATGCAAGTGTAACTAACTTCATCACAAAATAGCTTTAACTACAAGTCTACTGAATTTTTAAGCTCAGTACATGAACAACAATTGATGGGAAAATGGTCACAACAGGCAAACTACAAAGCGGAAACAAACCCGTTTGACAAGCATTTCCCGACCCGTATGAACCCGTGAGGAAACTAACAAATAAGTTATACCACAATCACCACAAATCAGCCCCAATTCTGTCCCAAATCAGCAAATACGAAATAACTAAGCACACACAATACACACGAGACTTTTTACGTGGAAAACCTCTCAAAATCGAGAGTAAAAACCACGGGACTCGTAAGCCACTTAAATTCCACTATCATCAGCAAGAGAGCAATACAATAATCCTTCTCTAGCTCAACTAGAGGTATACAACATCATCATACTCTTGAACAACAATAATCAACAAGTATATGAAGAAATTAAAGACAAAAGATGAACAACACTATCAATAAACTGCCCTCTGTTCCAGCAGTAAAATCACGAGCTACAGGCCTTTTTAGACGAATTCAACGGTTGAAAATGTTGGCACTGATGTCAGGAAGACACGTCCCAAATATCGTGAAGATTCAACGGTCGGATCTCCGGGATCGTCTCTTTTCTGTCCTGCTGTCACTGTAAACGGGAAATGTGTTTTTCACTCTTTTTCTTGATCTCTATCTGATCTCTCTCTCTCGTATCAATTGAAGATAGATGGACACAATTCAAAATAATGCCCTCAAATGTTTGACCAAGTCAACCAACCATTTGGGCCTAAATTGTTGGGCTTTAGACTTTGGGTTAAAGTTTCATCATATTGAAAACCCACTAATAAACCCAACAAATCTCCCCCTTTCCAATTATGAGGAAAGGATCGCCATCCCGGCGATCGAGCAACATACCTTGAGCTTCTCACTTGCTAAAGCCTTTGTGAACATGTCGGAACCATTATCATCGGTATGAACTTTATCAAGTTCAAACGAACCATCTTCAAGACGTTCTCTAATCCAATGATACCGCACATTTATATGTTTTGTCCGCTTATGATACATAGAATTTCTAGCCAAATGAATCGCACTCTCATTATCACAAAGAACCACATATCGTGATTACTTAAACCCAAGGTCTTGTAGAAACCTTTTCATCCACAATAGTTCTTTGAACGCTTCTGTTGCTGCCATATACTCAGCCTCGGTCGTAGACAATGCAACACACTTTTGTAACCTTGATTGCCATGAAACCGCTCCCCCTGCTAAAGTCATCAAATATCCAGAAGTGGACTTCATGTTATCTTTGTTTCCTGCCATATCTGAGTCTGTATAACCAACAAGCATCGGCTCTCCATTTCCAAACGTGATACCCAATTTTGAAGTACCTCGTAAATATCTCATAATCCATTTAACTGCTTCCCAATGCTTCTTACCCGGATTTGACATAAACCGACTAACAACACCTACCGCATGAGCTATATCAGGCCTAGTACACACATAGCATACATCAAGCTACCAACTGCTGAAGCATATGGAACTTTATCCATCTTCTCAACATCCTCCTTTGAAGAAGGGCAATCTCTATCTTTTAGCTTAAAGTTGTTAGTAAGAGGGGAACTAACCACTTTAGCATTCTCCATGTTGAATCTACTAAGCACCTTTTCAATGTATTGCTCTTGTGATATATGTAACGTCTTAGCACCTCTATCTCTAGAAATTCGAATGCCAAGAATCTGTTTTGCTGGTCCCAAGTCTTTCATAGCAAAAGACTTGCTCAATTCTCTCATCAACTGCGCAATTCTTTTAATATTTTTACCAACAATCAACATATCATCAACGTATAACAACAATATATGATGAAATCATCATCACCAAACCTCTGAAAGAAAACACAATGATCTGAAGTTGTCTTTCGGTAGCCTTGCTTTCCTATAACCGACTCAAACTTCTTATACCACTGTCTCGGTGCTTGCTTCAACCCATATAGACTTTTCTGAAGTCTACAAACATAATCTTCTTTACCCTTAACCCGAAAACCTTCAGGTTGCATCATGTAGATTTCCTTATCCAAATCACCGTAAAGAAAAGCAGTCTTGACATCCATCTGTTCAACCTCAAGATCAAGACTAGCAGCTAACCCAAGAACCACTCGAATAGATCCCATCTTCACAACCGGTGAGAAAATCTCATCAAAATCAATACCCTTTTTCTGGCTGAATCCTTTAACGACTAACCTAGCTTTGTACCTTGGTTGTGAAGTAAGCTCATCTGTCTTCACTTTGAATACCCATTTGTTTCTCAAAGCTCTTTTGCCTTTAGGTAACTTCACCAGGTCATAAGTATTGTTCTCATACAAAGAATTCATCTCATCTTGCATAGCTTCACCCCACTCTTTCTTATGCTCATCTTTCATTGCTTCTGAATAACACTCTGGCTCTCCCCCATCAGTGAATAATACATACTCATCAGCAGAATATCTAACAGAAGGATGACGGTCTCGAGTAGAACGCCTAAGTGGGACAAATGAAGGAATATCTGGTACTAGAATCTCTACCTGCTCCGGAGCATCACCAACATCAGTACCATGTTCATCATTCTGAACATCATCTCCAACATATTGTGGAGTAACTGGATCCAAATCAACAAGATCAGTACTAGGTTGAGGAACTGAATCTGTCTTCTCAACATCTTTTAACATCTGATCTTCTGTAAAAACATCTCGGCTTCGTACAAGTTTCTTCTGAACTGGATCATATAACCTGTACCCAAAATCATCTTCCCCATAGCCGAGGAATACACATGGCTTAGTCTTCATATCAAGCTTTGACTTCTCATCTTTGGGAACATGAACAAAAGCTTTACATCCAAAAACTCGTAAATGACGGTAAGAAACATCTTTGCCGCTCCAAACCCTGTTAGGAACATCAAAATGCAAAGGAACACAAGAGGTTAAATTAATAATATGAACTGTCGTATTTAAAGCCTCACCCCAAAAGGAATCGGACAACCCTGCATGTGAAAGCAAACATCTAACTCTCTCAACCAAAGTTCTGTTCATCCTCTCTGCTAAGCCATTCAACTGAGGTGTCTTTGGTAGAGTCTTTTGATGCCGAATACCATTCTCCTTACAATAAGCATCAAATCTGCCAATGTATTCACCGCCATTATCAGTCCGAATACACTTGAGTTTCTTCGTTTGCCTTTCAACTAGTGTATGAAATTCCTTAAACTTTTCAAATACTTGATCCTTTGACTTTAAGGTATAAACCCACACCTTCCTGGAATAATCATCGATGAATGTAACAAAGTAGGAACATCCACCAAGTGTCCTAGTCTTCATAGGCCCACAAACATCCGAATGAACTAGATCAAGTATGTTCTCTATTCGAAAAGGAGAATGACTCTTAAACGCAACTCTGGTCTGTTTCCCTGCCAAACAGTGAGAACACTTACTCAAATCAATACCACTAACACCCGACAACACATTCTTCTTGAACAAGATAGACATCCCCTTTTCACTCATGTGGCCAAGTCTTTTATGCCACAACTCAGTAGAATCAACATTGTCCACTGCGTTAACAATGTTCTGGATGATCTTCGGACGCGTGATGTATAATCTTGAGTCTTTCTTGCCTCTTCCCACTATCATAGAACCAAGAGTTAGTTTCCAAATACCATTACCAAAACCGTTATAATAACCATCATCATCAAGAATGCCTGTTGAAATAACATTAAGTCTCATATCCGGAACATGTTTTACATTATGCAAAACTAACTCCATTCCCGTGTCAAATTTCAAACAAACATCTCCAATACCAACGATCTTTGATAACCCAGCATTACCCATCCTAGCAAATCCATAGTCACCTGGAGTGTAAGATGAGAAGTGATCTCTACAAATTGCAACATGACATGTAGCACCACTATCAACAATCCAACTCGTGTCATCATGAGTAAGATTGATCATATCATAATCAATACAAATAAAGAACTCATCTGTGATAGCGTTAACTTCAACCTTATCATCATCACCACCATCACTTTTCTTTTGTTTATTCTTGTCATATGCCTTTTTCTTCTCATTCTTCAACTTTGGACAATACCACTTTGTGTGCCCCTTTTCATGACAATTATAACACTCAACATTAGCAAATTTGTCTTTGCGTGAGCTGCTACGATGATTGCCTCTTTTACCCTGACCTCTACTATGACTTCTCCCCCGCGTTTCTGTGACCAAGATATCTGACTGTGAAGAGGAACCTTGTGACTTTCTTCTCATCTCTTCATTCAAAATGCTACCCTTAGCCAATTCCATGGTGATAGTACCATTCGGTGCAGAGTTGGACAAAGATGTCCTAAAAGTCTCCCAAGAGTCCGGTAATGTACCAAGTAACCAGAGACCCTGAATCCCATCCTCAAACTTGATACCCATACCTGCAAGCTGAATTATAATACCCTGATATGCATTTAGGTGATCTGTAATAGGAGTCCCATCATGATACTTCAAAGCCATCATCTGTCTATGCAAAAATTTTCATTGAGCTTCAGACTTACCATCAGGCATACCCTCAGTAAAAACATTTACTGGTAAATAATAATCTTTCACATAAAGAAGATCCTCCATTTTACCTTTCCAAACATGATAATTTGAACCATTTAAACTAATCATTTTACTTGTATTAGCTTCCATCTTTCACACAAGTCAAATCAAATAACCTAGCTCTTGATACCAATTTGATGGGAAAATGGTCACAACGGGCAAACTAAAAAGCGGAAAAAAACCCGTTTGACAAGCATTTCCCGACCCGTATGAACCCGTGAGGAAACTAACAAATAAGTTATACCACAATCACCACAAATCATCCCCAATTCTGTCCCAAATCAGCAAATACGAAATAACTAAGCACACACAATACACACGAGACTTTTTACGTGGAAAACCTCTCAAAATCGAGAGTAAAAACCACGGGACTCGTAAGCCACTTAAATTCCACTATCATCAGCAAGAGAGCAATACAATAATCCTTCTCTAGCTCAACTAGAGGTATACAACATCATCATACTCTTGAACAACAATAATCAACAAGTATATGAAGAAATTAAAGACAAAAGATGAACAACACTACCAATAAACTGCCCTCTGTTCCAGCAGCAAAATCACGAGCTACAGGCCTTTTTAGAAGAATTCAACGGTTGAAAATGTTGGCACTGATGTCAGGAAGACACAGCCCAAATATCGTGAAGATTCAACGGTCGGATCTCCGGGGATCATCTCTTTTCTGGCCTGCTGTCACTGTAGACGGGAAATGTGTTTTTCACTCTTTTTCTTGATCTCTATCTGATCTCTCTCTCTCGTATCAATTGAAGATAGCTGGACACAATTCAAAATAATGCCCTCAAATGTTTGACCAAGTCAACCAACCATTTGGGCCTAAATTGTTGGGCTTTAGACTTTGGGTTAAAGTTTCATCATATTGGAAACCACTAATAAACCCAACAATATCATCTTAATCTAAAAAGTGTACAACGGTACAAGTGGAACTTTATAATAAACACATCTTTACTTCCAATGCAATCATAAATCCTCATTTAACATGATAAGTACACGTCAAAAGCGATTGCATCCCTATAACCAACAGTCCAACACAACATCCATATTCAACAAACATACCAATATACCATATTCAAAAGCAAATCACATTATTATATGCTCAATTTAAAATAAATAATAATAATAATAAAAAATAACAACCATGATCCAGCCATTGAATTTCAATTATAAACATTGTAAATACCTGATACACCTGCAATTGAATTCCAGACAGAAACATATGTATGGATTGGTAGCAATTGTAATTAATTGTAACTAATTACGCACCTACAGTTCAACCCGAAGGATTTTAATTATCTGATGACACCCGATCAATTTTGATTTATTCCCATCCATGTTGAGATTTGAATCCGATATTAATTTAATCAGAGAAGAAATTATGTAAAAGCGGTGTTGCTAATTTTGAAGAAATAGGGTTAATGATGTTTCCGATTTCATCAGTTGATTTCACCTGGCACGAGTTTATTTTGTTAGGGTTTGATAAAGATTTCATTGGGATAATCAACAATTGTTACTGAATATATTTTAGATTAAAATAAAAAGATAAACCTAATATGGTAAAGATGTTTCACGAGAGCAGTTGTGGTGTTAGGTTTAAACCTAATACTGGAATTCAAAATGAGACGAGGGAATTCGAAAATTTTGAGAAAATAAAAAGAGAACATTCAAAAATGTTTGGATAATCTATCCACTCATTCTTAAGACTTCCTAATTAGTAGTAACATTTTTTATATTTTCAAATTTCAATTATTCTATGTTACGGAGTACTATATAATTGTATAATTAAATTTTATTAGATTAAATTATGAACGATATAAAAATTAAATAAATTTATCTTAAATACGGTATATCTTCAGCTGTATGTGTGAAAATTCTGATAAAAAAAAAGAAGATTGTTTGTTTTTCCTCCGATATCAAAGGGACTAGTTACTTCATTATAGGGTGGTTTTAATTTGTAAATTAATGTGTATGTGACTAATTAGATTGGTGATAAATATTTTTCAGACCAGTTATAGAAATATCGAGATTTGACTTATGTAGACATCTTAAGTATTCTAATTAGACGTGCTAGACAAATATCGAGATTTGACTTAAGCCCGTCGGTCCCCATTTACTTACTAATTTTTGGGTTATAGGTATCCCCACGGGTATATCTAGGAATGGAAATGGATCGGATGATGCCATATCCACATCCATATCCATTTAATTTCCGATCATCCATATCCATATCCATTTAGTTTAAGCTCATCCGTCCATATCCATATCCGTTGGATTGAGCGGGTTAATGGATATCCGTTGGATATCAAATCAAATGTTAATTTAACGAGGTTTTTGACAAATTAATATAGATTATAACAAATATAAGTATTCAATCGTTATGTTTTTTATTTGTTACACATGTTTTGCGCATGTTTTCGTTGTAATTTGTCGCCGATTGTGAAATTAATTAAGCAAAATACTTTATAATATAAGTAAATATACGTTTTAACTAATCTAAATATGTAACTTCTAATATTGTTAGTAATAATTTAATATTTGTGGCTACGATAACTCTTATTTTTGTCTATAATTTAATTTAAGAATTTAGAGGTTATATGTATATGTATATCGATATGTAGATGTATATGTATATATTTTAGTACGTATATATGTACATATAGCTGTATTTCAGGTGGTAATGGATATATCCATGGATGATAAATTTTCATCCATATCCGATCCACGTAATATTTAGATCATCCATATCCATATCCATTATTCGTCAATTTACATCATTCATATCCACTATAAATGGATCGAATCGGATAGATATCCATGGATAGAACATCCATTGCCATCCCTAGGTATATCCATTTACCAACAAATTCACGGGTTACCATATTTTCTTGTGAATATCGAATATCACTGTTGTCAGTTAATACAAACAAATTCTCTAGTCTCTACTTCTACTTTAACTATTGAAATAAAATATAAATTAATTAATACAACTTCAGTTATAAAGATAACATGATATCATTTATAGAACCTAAATCACAAAGTGCACACCGTAACACATTTTTAAAAAGTTACAATTAGTGGCATGTGTTCTCAATCTGGCATCTTCACTATATGTCACTTTAAAACGTTTTAATGATCAGGATTAGACCCATTTCGATCGAGCGGAAACCGCTGCTGCGGTATGGTCCAGAGTTGAGCGGGCACATAGAGATGTGGGTAGAGGAAGCTTCAAAAAGCGAAGGCCGAGTTGTAGGTCACGTGATAGCACCGAGTTGGTGGCTGACTGGGCTTTTGATTTGATCAAAGCATAGAAGCTCGCCTTCTTGTTATCCAAAAGCAAAAGTCGGTCGAATCGGTCGAGCCCTGCCCTTTTTTAATAAGTTAGTTATGACTTGTTTGCATCTCCCCATTCAATAGGCTAAGCAGCTAGCTAGCACCTTGCCGGTCTTGATTTTGTCTCAATAGAGTGCGTGCAAAGGCATAATGATAGTAGGGTCTGGATATCCCCGCCCTCCGAACTGGACATGAGGGTCTCCCCTCATCCGGCTCTCCACAGGGGATATAAAGTGACACAAATTGATATTCGATATAAGCTACTCAAATATGCTAAATACATAATTTACTGGAATAGTAACAAAAACAAATGATCATCTTGAGATTAATCGACTCGCAAAACAAGTGGTCAGCCGATGATTACATTTAAACACATCTAGACCTTCACGGGTAGACATGTTTCACGCCGACATGTCTACAAAGCATGCTATTAAACGTCTAAATAACCATTATTATTCTAAAAATTATGTAAAAGACGTCTAATTAACAAATTTTTACTTTGTCAAGAAAATAAGGACATGATATTTACTGTTATTACTAAAATACCTTATATTTGATATGCATCAAAGTGACAAATTTTAGGTAAATTCAATTCCTAACTAATTCTTCATTAACAAATTCCTAGTTGATTAGCTTATTCACGTATGTGTATCCATTTGAAACAAACGCACCAGACTTTGATTTTTATTTTTATATCACATGAGCAATGGTATTTCAATATATTTTATGTGCATGTATTTTTATTAATTAGATAATTTAAGCCAATCAATATTTGTATAAGTTATTAAAAAAATTTATCTAAAATAATGCGGATATTAATATCTG
The DNA here is from genome assembly GCF_046630445.1 of Rutidosis leptorrhynchoides. Classification (NCBI taxonomy): domain Eukaryota; kingdom Viridiplantae; phylum Streptophyta; class Magnoliopsida; order Asterales; family Asteraceae; genus Rutidosis; species Rutidosis leptorrhynchoides. The sequence continues at coordinate 650,933,849 of NC_092334.1, read as the reverse complement.
TTTTTATTTTCTAACTAAATATAACTATAATTTTAATAACCTACCGTACGTTAAATTAGTAAAACTAGAGAGTGGTTGTGACATGGTAAGACCCTAACATTTCAATGTGGAGATTAAGGATTCAATTTCATAAAACTACAAAATTATTCTCCTTCATGACTATGGAGGTTTGTCTGCATTGACTCCGGACTGCTCGCAAAGAGAGTAGTCACCCTTGGATTAAACAGTTCGAAAAAGTTGAATACTTAAGTTAATAAAAAAAATTAGTAAAATAGATTCATTATATTTATATACCTATATCTAAAAGGCAAACACCAAATGAATAGTACTATTCCTTTTTTACTTTTCGCAAACTTAACCCCCAACTTTTATTAAAATACAAATCGCACCCCCACTTTATACTCTTATTAAAATACAAATCGCACTCCCACTTTATACGTATATTTTTTCCCAAAATTCACAAACTTAACCTCCTAACTTTTATTAAAATACAAATCGAACCCCCACTTTACTAATTTTTTTTTTTACTAATATTCAATTTTCACAAACTTAACCCCTAACTTTTATTAAAATAGAAATCGAACTCCCACTTTATCCGTATATTTTTTTCAAATTTCACAAACTTAACCCCCTAACTATTATTAAAATACAAATCGAATCCCCACTTTACTAACTTTTTTTTTTATAAATAAAACTCGAACGCTAAAAGAAGCAACTTTCACAAAAAGAACAACCCTTCAATGTTAGATGTCGAAAAAAATTATTTTTTACAAAATAGATCAAGACTTTTTTTTAACTAGCATTCAAAATGGAGCCCCCGGCGCGAAGCGAGTGCTCCAGAACTAGTTTTTTCTAATTTTTGAAATACTCTAACAAATAATTTCAAAATTTTGGATTTTAATTACTTTTGTCAAGCGGGAAGAACAAAAATTTTGGGGGAAATTTTATCCCTTCAACAATTTTATTTCCGTATGAAATTATCCTCCCAAAATTCTCGCTTCTTTGAACAATGCGCTCATAATTTTTCGAACAAGTTTTCAAATTCTTCTTAATCAGATATCGATTCAGGATTAATCGATTCGTAAGTAGTTGATATCATCATAATAATATGGTATGTAATGAGTTGTTTTCTTATTCAAATTAAGGTTTATTCTGTCTCATCGATATATGTGATGGCTGAACCATCGTTAGTAAGTTCATCGATACAATAGGGTTTCAGATGTTGCTTTCTTATTAGCAATGGCCGGCAAAATGGTTACTCCAGGAACTCAATTTAGATGATGATGTAGCTCTAACCGATGCTAATAATTTCACAGTTCCTGTATCAAGATACAATTGGCCTATTTACTCCAACTTTTATCATTCATCTTCAAACTCTAGGTATTTGTTTTTTCAAAATTGTTATTTGCATTTTCTAAGAATTATTTTTCATGCTTTGAGTAATCTAAGGTTTGGTTAATGGTTTGCCCTAATTTTAATCAAGTAGTTTTTTTTCTTTCTATATTGTTGAAATTACCAGACTGTATCCCTCAAATTTTGTTGATGATGATGAGGAATGTAAATATCTTAATTATGGAGTTTCAAAAGCTTTGGCTGACGAAAATGAGTTGGAATCTAAAATGAATAGTGACTTTGATGATCAGTTAATTGTTTGTCTTCATTTTGGGACCATACTAGAGTCAATCTGTTCAGATCCCTAAGCTTGTCGATACATGATCATCATCTTCTTATCTTTGTAGGTAACACAACATTTGATGATTTTTATTGTTGTTTCAATGATACACATTGATATTGATATTCTTAATTTTCCTAACTAAAGATTACGTAAGTTAGGTGGTTAAACTTACTAGCAACATTGTATTAAGATATGATCGTTTATAAATTTATTGATTCATAATTTGTTGCTTCTTAAATTCTTTATTTGATTCAGAGTATGCTTCTTTTACTGTGAAGTTTTCTTACCATCATATGCTGTAGTTTTTGATAGGAATGTACTACTACTAGTGGTTGATTTGAGATTTGACAGCGTTGAAAGAGGAACTAGCAGCTGCATTTAACCAGGCTATTGGTTGCAAATGCTCACCTAAGGATTTTTCTGAACTTCGGCCTTCATTTTGGTACCAATGATCTAAAGTGCGTTTGTTTTAACACCTCGTTGACATTTTTGGGTGATACAATTTCTGCACTAGTTTCAGGGACTCATTGCACTTGTTAACAAAAGTATGAAGCACAAAAGTGAGTGGGGCAAATTGAAGACATGCTGCTGCGTATAAACGACAAAAAAACTGTACATAACTCGACTCAGTTGATAAATTCCATAACCACAAGACCTTTTCCCATGAAGAAAACTACGTCAAAATCATCTCCTTCGCACGCTGTACGCAAATCGTGTCCTTCAACGCCATCACCAAAAGTCGAACGAGTGTCACCTGCTTTTTCTTCAACCGAACCCACTTCTACTAATTCTAAACCAACAAATCGGAATCCTCATTCTACTGCAAAACTTATAAAATCACAACCCGAATTGAAAACTCTAAAGGCAGCAAAGACATATTCTACCAAGAGAATTGAATTTATCAACGAAAAGAAGCAGCGTGCAGTGACTGAAAACCAAAAGATTACAATAAATAACATATAGTCCTAAGACAGACACTACTGTAACCACTAAACGCAGTTTTTACAACAAAGTCACTAGGAAAAACAACGTTGTTCCAGTAGAAACTAAGCCTTTGTGTTGGTCCAGTTGTTATCAAGACAAAAGGTGTGGCCTGCAAAAAGTTGATAATACAGTTGTCACAACTATTGATATAACTGGACAAATTCAGGGGAAACATTGTCAACTAACCGAATAGATTTGGAACCCGAGATGGTTGGCCTTACAAAATATGAGGAATCAGTGAGTGGCGGCTACGGTTCAAAGATCAAGTTGTCTGAAATTAACTCTACGTACAACTGAAATAGAATTAAATGTTTCATGTTCTGCATGTGTTGTAGATGAAGATCCTCATATATACCAAGTTATATATAACTGGTTGGTCTAGCCCATCAACATTTTCAGGAGAGGGTGATACTGAAGAACCTAGAGGTACCAAACAGTATAAAATTTACTTTATCATCTGAAATGGTAGACGTGCTTGTTAGAAATTTCAATATTCTTTTTTATTTGTCTTTTCAGCAATAGGGTCATTATCCTGTCTTTCAGCATTCAGGTGGAAACAAGACGAATGAGACCAAGCTTGTTCCTTGTTAAAGCAGAATCAAAGAAAGTATCTTAACTGTAATTATACATTCTAACTTCCCTTTTGAGGTAAACATTAGGCTCGTGCTTGTACTTGTTCCGTATATCGTTTTGATGTTTCAGTTTTGTTTTTTATTAAATAAAAATAAACACCTTGTAACCATCTTTACACCTTCAAAGACAAAAATTTTTAGTTCTTTCTTGAACTGTTGTACTATGAGTTATTAAGTTAACTGGTAACAGGAAAATAGACTTATTCAGGGGAAGATTGTCTTTGCAAGAGGACCCAATGACTTTGATGAGAATTAGTCTTTCAACTTGATGGCTATAACCAAGCGTAATCCCATCTCCAGATGTATTAGAGGTGGCAATTGGGATATATGATAATTGATAAGGCACAAATGTCTCATTGGATAAATCTACTTTGCCATCATCAGTGAAACATTAGACGATGAGCCATAAATTTATATAATGTTTTAATCAAGAGGGAATTAGATTTAGAGGGAAGAGAGGAAGTAAATTTTTTTTTTAAAGTTCACAAACATTAGGATCTGAACATTAAAAAAAAAAAAAAAACACGTGATAAATGTTATTATTTTGACCACGAAACGTTCGAACAATAACATTCATCACGATGAATGTTGATGATGTCAGGCATAACATTCATCGTGATTAATGTTATTTTTCGGGCATTTTCTAGTCAAAATAATAACATTCATCACCAAGTGTTCTTTTTAATGTTCATATTTTCACCTAATATTGACGTTCATAACTGAAAAAAATTACTTCCTTCTTTCTTCTAAAATTCACTTCTCTCTTAATTAACCCCGAATTCATATATATCAAAGTAGTGTTACATTGAACGTAATAAGAAATGATGTAGATTTATTGGATTTAATTAAAATAATTGTTGTAGAGGCAATTTTTTGAGTAGTTTATTTCTGTTTGGAGCGTGCTAATTTGACTATTATTGTTTTTTATTGTAACTTCCAATTATTTATACTAAATATGCTTGCCTTAAAAAAAGTACACTATATTTTACTATGGTTTTGATTTATAGAGGTATTAAATTTACTTTGTTGCATTCTTGACCTTAATATCAAATGACTCATAACTTTGTTGGATACAATGATACGACATAAATATCACATACTCTATTAGCTTATGATATAATACGACTATGAAAAATAAATGTCCTATGAAATGTCCTATGATAGTTTATTTTATATGACTTTTTTATAAAGTGTCATATTAAATAAACACATATTGCGACACTAAATCGTTAAATGTCTTATAAAGTTTCATGTTATGATTCACAATTAAAGTGTCCTATGAGATCATATGATAATTAGGACCCCAAAAATGCATCCGTCACATTAAAGAATCAACGTGTCCTAAATATTTAAAATGATACGACATACATATCAAATGTCCTATCAGCTAATGATATAATACGACTTTGACAATTAAATGTCCTATGATATTTTATTTTATAAGACTATTTTAAAAAGTGTCCTATTAAATTAACACATAATGCGACACTAAACCGTTAAATGTCTTATAAAGTTCTATTTTATAATTCACACTTAAAGTGTCCTATGAATTACTATGATATTTAGGACCCCAACAATTCATCCGTCACATTACAGAATCAAAGTGTCTTAAATATTTATAATGATACGACATATATTTCACATGTCCTATTACCTTATGATATAATACGACTATGAAAAATAAATGTCCTATGATAGTTTATTTCATATGACTCTTTTATAGAGTGTCCTAGTAAATAAATACATATTGCGACACTAAATCGTTAAATGTCTTATAAAGTTCCATTTGATAATTCACAATTAAAGTGTCCTATGAAATCATATGATATTTAGGACTCCAACAACTCATCCGTCACATTAAAGAATAAAAGTGTCCTAAATATTTATAATGATACGACATATATTTCACATGTCCTATTAGCTTATGATATAATATGACTATGAAAAAAATGTCCTATGATAGTTTATTTCATATGACCTTTTTATAAAGTTTCCTATTAAATTCACACATAATGCGACACTAAATCTTTAACTGTCTTATAAAGTTCCATTTGATGATTCACAATTAAAGTGTCCTATGAAATCATATGATAATTATAATTAACGTGTCCTAAAATTTTACAATGATACAACATAAATATCATATGTCCTGTTAGCTTATGTTATAATACGACTATGACAAATAAATGTCCTATTAGAGTTCATTTCATATGACTTTTATATAAGGTGTTCTATTAAATTAACATGTAATACTACACTATGCCGATAAATGTCTTATAAAGTACTATCTTATGGTTCACACTTAAAGTGTCCTACGAAATCATATGACCATTAAGCCAGAAAAATATCAATCAGTCATATTAAGTCCTATTATGTTCTACTATGACACGACTCACAAAAATAAACGTCCTATAAAGGTACACTTCATATGACCGTCATATAATGTGTCTTAATAACATAAATTTATAGGACATAAGTACCAAAAGTCCTAACATGATACAATTTAATAAGACTCTCGAAAATAACTGGCCTCTAAAGATATATTTATTATGACGTTCATATTAAGTGTCCTATTACATAAACATATAATGAGACTCTATCAAATAAATGTCTTATAAGATCCTCTATTAGGATCTACTTTTTAAGTGTTCTATGAAAATATATGATTATGGGACCTACTCTAAAAGCGTATCTCATCATAGGACCCTACTCTAAAAGAGTACCTCATAATAGGACCATACTCTAAAAGCGTAGCTCATAAAAGGACCTAAATATTGTTTGGTCCTATGCAAGTAGCATTTAGGACCATATTTTACTAGGTCCTAGAAAAAAAGGTCCTATAGGAGCATTTTTCTTGTAGTGTATTAAGTATTACTAATTAGTATTATTGTTATTGTTATTATTATTGTCATTGTTATCGTTATGATTGTTATTACTAGTGTTACAATTATTATTATTATTAATATCATAGTTATAAGTATTATAAATATTATTATTATTAATATCATAGTTATAAGTATTATAAATATTACTATTATTATTATTAATATTAGTATAA